>NW_020447350.1:0-137691 GCF_003343035.1 Apteryx rowi
TTCCATCTGAACATGAGGATAAACTTCTTCACTGTGAGGGTGACAGAGCACTGGAACAGGTTGCCCCGGGAGGTGGTGGAGTCTCCTTCTCTGGAGATATTCAAAACGCGCCTGGATGCAATCCTGTGCAATGTGCTCTAGGTGACCCTGCTTGAGCAGGGGGGTTGGACTAGATGATCTCCAGAGGTCCCTTCCAACCTCAGCGATTCTGTGATTCTGTGATATATATATATATATATATATTTTTTTTTAAGTATCTTCTGTAGTAAAGTAGAATTTTCCTGCAGAAGGAATGATCTCTGGCTAGGCATTCCAATATCTCCTCTTTCCTCAATCTCTCTCTCTCTCACAGTTAAATACTGTTATAGTAGTATTGAAGCCTAGTTTTTATCTGTTGTCTCTACCTGCAATTTTTTTGATGTATTTTGTCTAGGGTCTATACTTGCAATTAGTCACGGAATAGCTCAGTGGGTCCTTTGTGTTACTCATTCTTGATGAAATGCTTCTGACAAGTAGTTTATTTTCAAGGGATATTTGTAGGTATTTTCAGCATTATGGGTAGGGAAGCTACTTTGTAGTTTTACTACTTCAGTCAAGACAGCAAACATAAATGTCAACAGCTTAGCTACCACATATGTATAAACCACCTGCAGACAGCTAAAGTCTTTGATTAGCTCTACACTACACTTGTGGCACAAGGATACTTATTTATTTTTTACTAAGTTTTTAAAGACTATCAATTTATTAATTGTRTTCACTTAGTATCCCTTCTACGATCATGGAAATTAAAATACTTGCTAAGTGTGTTAAAAAAGACAAAGCACGTGCTTTTCTTTTTTGCTTCTTACCTTCAAATAACTTTCCCTGCATTGTAATAGTAAATCATCAAATATAAACAGAAAGGTAGATTAACAAATATTATTATTTAGCAGTACATATTACTTTCCTGACCTGTATTTCAGATCAAATGTATGCATTAAGAATAGTGTTTTTTACAGTATTCCTCTTATAAGGTCTGTGACGCCTAAGACRAAATGCAAATCTAATTCTTCTTTTCCCTTGCTGTGTCTAGCCATCAGGTTGCCCATGATTTTAGCAGATGTTTCTGATTTTGGTTGCAAGAGAACGTAATGAACCTTTTTTTTTTCTCTTCTTCCTTTTCATTCTCTGAGGAGTAAATGCATTCATGAGCAAAATCTTTGCTATACTTTATAAATCAGTTTTGCATGTTTCACCCAGTGTTTCCAGCACAGATACAGCAGAACTTGTAGTCTCACTACATTATTTATGAGAATATTTAAATTTTTTTTTTTTTAAAAGTAAGCTTTGGAATGGTATGACCAGTTAGAGGACCCACTTTCTGTGATCTTAATTGCAAGACAAGTCTTTGTCAAAGCTGCTAGATGTTATATCCTATCTTCTGTTCTCCAGGGCAGAATAAAGCTGGGTCCTTGAACTATAGCAATAATTTTAAGTGGTGTTGGAAGTAGCTCACATCAGTGAGATAGTGAGACAAAAAACCAAAAGAATCTATCATTGGTGAGCTGAACCTTCTCAGAAGGTATAAAAATATTTGTAGCTATTTTGACTTTACTGGCACTCTACCTATTTGTATTAGTTAAAACACAGCTTTATTGTGACTGGAGGCAAAAGTAATGCCTCCACAAACAAATATCATGGTCATAACTGAAAATGATGTCACTGTTCATCAAAAAAGGTGATGGGAGAAAAAGGGTCCTTCATATCTCTTTGATACAGTATATAGACTTTCAGATGAAACAAAATATATGCAAAAACCTTTGGAGGAAAATTTCTAGATGCTATTGGTCACAGTCTTTTTTTAAAGACATTTATTTGCTCAATGTGATTTTTCAGAAGCTTCCAAAACCCAATTTCCATAGAAATTAATGAGAGTTAAATATATAATTTGTTTAGGCATTTTTCGAAGGCCCCAGTACTCACTATATCAAAAATTTTATACCTAAATCCATTTAAAATCTGKCTCAAGACATTGTTCAGCAAAGCACTTTTCTTTCACAGTTATTTAAATGTAAAACAAGATTAATTTGTACACATTTCTGATTGAAGTAAACAAATCTGTTTAGCACAAAATGACCAGTACCAAAATTTGTAAGCAGTTATCCTGCTTTTAGTCTTACCACAAGTACTAGCAGTGCTGATGGCCTAAGACCCAATCTGCTTGATTTGGGGGAGGAGAAAGGGTCTATAACGTTCAGAAACTAGTTAAACTGAAGTAAATCCAAAGTAGAGTTGAATTTAACTCTTAGCAGACTAGAATAACCCTGAATCTTACAGAGTAAGATTTACAGAGTGTATAAGCCAGATGCAGTTGGGATGAGGCTGCATGATTGCCCCATAGCAGGGCACACGCTGTGTTCAAGCTGTGCCACCAGGGGGAAAAGATGAAGAGAGAACCCCAAAGGTCTCTGCCTAGTTAGTCTGCTTTTGGTGGTAGCTGGGGATGCAGATGCTGGTGTTCTGCTTTCCTGACCTATCTTACTGGAAAGAATGAAACGGTCGTCTTTGTTTTTTCTGGGAAACTTGTTGAACAGTTATATTTTTTCATTCTGCTGAGGATTTTCAAATGTGTAGCTAAATCTGACTATCTCATAGATAGTTTGGGAACTTTTACACATGGGTTTACTTTTAAATTTATTCAGAGCAGTCTAGGAGTCAATGAAAATCTATGAGTAGTCTAAGCTACTGCTTCTATTACTACCAGTAACAATACCGTTAGAAGAATTCACTCTAATTATTAGAGTAGCCAAGTATGCAGCCATTTAAGTACTGTATCTTTTCATCAATGGCAATATCTACAGTGTAATTCAAAACTGCAGATTATGCTAATTTGGCATTCCAGCTGAGGGATTCTTCTAACAGTATATTATTAATATAGGTTTGTAGCTAAAATTTTGTACCTGTTCCAGAGAAAAATAACTAATCTATAAAACACTAGGCATCTCTGCCAATTCAAGATAGGCCCAGTGTGTTATTGCTATTCACTATTTAATTTCCAAATTTTAAATTAGTCCTGTATTTCTGCTCTGGTTGTTTGGGCAAATCTGTTTTGCTTTCCTGGGGTCTGATTTCTGTAGGTTTTGTAAATATTTCACTTTCCCCTTTATAATTTCAATGCTATTCTTCAAAATTCACAGTATTCATAATTTTCTTTATTAATTCCCCTTGCCAGTACTTACAATATGTTTGAGATCTAGTGCATTTTAAAAATACTCTCTAATTCATATGTATTTTGTTTTTATTGAAGCTGTGTGTCCATTTTTTTCTGATGGATGACCAGCCTACCACAATTCTCTGGATTGGTGTGGTTATCCTGAGTATGTCCTTGCTTGAGATTGTAGTAAAGATGCTGAGGTGTAGTAAAGATGCTGAGGTGTAGTAAAGATTGTAGTAAGGAGACATGATGTACACATCACTGTGTATATGCTATTAAGAAAACCAAGTGTAAGGTTCTTTCAGTGCTAGAGACAGGAAACATTAAAATAGCCTTTTAATAGTCATTGCTGATTTATTAATTAAAAAGAGAGGTTGGAAACAGTATATACTTTAATTCTCCAGACCAAACTGCTTTTTTTTTTTGACATGTATAGAACCGACAGATTGCTATTCAGCGAAGGCTCACCTCTAGCAGAGACAGAGGATCATATAATCTTTTCCAAATTATTTAAATAGTCAGATTCACAACTGATGTAAATGCCTTTTAAGAGCGTGGCTGAGTTACCTGGCAAATAATCTTTGCTGGAACTGTATCACTGGAATATACATTTGTGGATATGGCTAATGTCTTATTTTTCACTTAGAAATTATTCCCAACCTATATCACTTTTCAGAGTATATGACAGAGGATTAAAGATATGGGTAAAGAGAATAATCCATTGCCTAACAGCTTGGTAACAGGTCAATCAATGCGATGGAAAACTAATACTTAAAAAAAAAAAAAAAAAAAAAGATTTAATGTACTCAAATCATTATTAATAATGTTGAGTATGGCAGAACTTTTGGATTGGCCAGGAGCAAAGCTATACTATGCCAGACGGTTCACAAACTCAAATTAAGAGACAGTCCTTGTTCCAAAAGCTTCCGTTCTACATCTTTTTTGTTGGAATTTTTTCATGACCAACTATAAACACAGACTGAGGATATAAACACATTGTTACATGCTACCATGAATTATTTTACAACACCTGTAACTGTAATAGACATTGCTTCTCTCTACAGAAAGCACAGATAACCACCCAGAAGGTAGTAGTTAACACAACCAGCAGTGGTTGTGGTAATAAAGAATGCCAGACAGATGCAACCACCTATTTTACTGAAAAACTAAAAAACTTACTTAAGATATCTCTACAGACAGTAATGTAGGTGTTTCTTTTTTAATAATAATATTATTGAATTAGGGATGTTCTACAAATGAAAGAGGGTTGATGCTTAGAGTCTAAAACTTGTTTTAAGCAAATGAAGCAACAAGCAGAAAAAATACTGAGACTTCTGAGAGAAAGGCATGATAGGCAGAGTTTCAAAGGGCTAGCAAAGCAATATTGGCAGAGAGCCAAAGGGATGTGTTTGTTGAGGAGCGTATATGAATTTGCCATGGGTACAACCAAAAGGATATCAAATATGCTCGTTGCTATGTTTGGTTCTCCAAGAAAGAAAATGTGAGCTGAAGAAAAGGGCAAGATTTTGATAACAATTTTCAGTGAACTGGTGGAAATTGAGATCAATATAGAAAAGACCCAGGAGGCGGATGTAGTATATGAACTAAGAAGAATAATGATTCAGATAATTAGGAGAATTATATTTGTTCCTTTTTCTCTAAAGCAGCAGATGCCAGCTGTTGGAAACTGAATATTAAACCTGGTGTCCCTGTGGTATGATCCAGTACAAAGAAACCTCAGTTGTAATATCATGAAACAACGTTCTTAAGAATATAAACATTCTTATGTTTCTTCTTCAGTACTTCACTAGGCTTTTACCACAGCTARAGGCAGCCTACAAAGTCCCAGTTGTGTCAGGCTTTGTTTAGTTTTCAGAAAAGCTAAACCTGAATACATTGTGGCTCTTTTTCCCAAAAAGAAATTTTCCTTCCGCAAGGAATTATGTCACTTACAGTTTTTCTTATGAACCAAAATGTTTTCAAAATTCTAGAATTTCTTCCAGTATGGGAATTCAGGGTTTTAATCACTATTCATTTACTTCAAAATAAACACAGCTTAGCTGGCTGATGAAGACAATTTTAAAATCCAGTCAGTAATAAATGCCTGCTATTTTCACTTCTTTGATAAGAAGAGATAGAATACCTCTTCACTTTTAGTAGGAAGATTACCATACTGAGCTAAAAGGAAATATTAACTTAATTAGGTGTTCAGGGATATCTGAGACACAAGCAAATATAGTATGTTCTGAAAACAGAAGCTGAAGTATTGTCACGGGTCTTTCATAAGTAACTGGCTTTTTGAATTAATGTGTTATTTTCAAGCTGAGGACTTAATCAAACACAAGCCATTAATTTTATATATATTTATATATGTACATATATGCACACACATAGACATGTACAGATACATACATAATGCACGCACACACATGTAATGTCTTTCTTCCTAAGAGTACTTATCTGTCTTGGATTAGAAAGATAGTGCACATATGCAGATGTTATTCATGTATATGTATAATTCATTTACCATGCCCTGATTAGCAACAGGAGTCAGCTTCAATTTTGAAGTGCCATAGCTAAACACTTGAGTGAGTTCTACCCCAAAATCTATGGAAACTAGACCAAACTGACAGCCCAGTGACCTTTATTACCCCTCACAAACACTGAATCAAGTAACAGACCCTGTTATGGGGAGGAGAGGAAAAGAAGAAAGGAAAGGGGAAATGGATGATGTATACTATCTGTTTTTTCCAACCAACCCAAATTTAATATCTGCTCTCTTTTTCCTTTTGGGGAGACTTTGGAGGAGCTGGAATCTACTCTTGCAGTGGTGCTCAACCCGCTCCCTGCTGGCAGCAGTGCTGGGCTAGCTCTTGTCTCCACCATGCCCTGAGGAGTAGCAGGGCTGTGCCCAGCTGGCCTCCCCCTTCCTTCCTGCTAGCTGCAGCAGGGCACTTTTCAGTGATTTTTGCTTCTTGAAGAATATCACAGAATGCAGGACCCAACACAGTCTGCTGTCCACAGAGGCTTTCATGAATGGTGTTTCCTTTACCTAGAATTTCAATGTCCCAAATCTGCAGGCTGCCACATTTGTTTAGGATAAAAGCTTGCCCCAAAGTCTCTTTCACTGCACCAAACATCAGCAGAGTTTTGTGCTTACATCCTTCTAGAGCTTTCTGGGATGACTTACTGTTCTCTAAGTCTTATGCCAGCTGGCTTACCCCTACCTATTCATCTTTGATTTAATGGCATGAGGAAATTTAACTTTTGGAAAGATTAAGTCCTAAAGGTCTGGCATGCTATGGTAGAAAGCAATTGGAGATTCCCTATTAGAAATGTTTTTCTTCTTAARTTCGTCTCTGTGGCCATCTATCTAAATTCATATATGTACCTCTCCTAGTGRTTTTTAATGTGCTTTTCACATCTGCAAAGCCTGTACTGTGACCCCCAGTGTTAGGGAGTTGCCAAATCTGGTAGCCTGACAGAGGCGAGGGTGCCACAGCTCCCTCCCCCAGGTCCAGCTGGTAGCGAGGCTGAGTGTGTATTCGCAGTAGGCGCACAGACACAATCCCACATGTACGATACGTGTCTATATACACAGCTGGCCACACAGATAAAGACAGAAGCACTCAGCATTCACACAACAAGCACCAACAGTCTCGTCTTGTTGCCGCCTCTGGGAGAGGCTCTCTGCCTCTCCCATGCACTCAGGGTGATGGCTGTCACCCCCAGCCCATGGGGCTGATGTCCCTCCTTGGGGACATCCTGGGATTTTGGGGGTTGCCCTGCCTGCTTTTGTGCCTCTGTGCTCCTCTGTGTGTGTGGAGATGAGCTTTCTATCCCGTAACCGARCACCCGTATCTCCTTTTCTGCTGCTGCATTAAATCTTTTGCTTGAAAGCTGTTCAGGCAACCAGAATGGTTGGGGAGACATAAAAGTGGTTTTATTCCTGGTTCTAAATCTTACATTACCAAGTCAGGTGAAGGGGGCCAAGAAGGAGTCTAGAAAGAAAGGTATTTAATATGCTAGTATGTTGAAAGAAAAAAGGAAAAACTGCTTTATTCTGTTTGGATAAATAAGCAGTAAATTTTATAGCATATTGTGGCAGTGATCATTTTAAAACAAAAAGCTTCAGGAACAACATTTGTAGGCATACTAACCAAGGTTCAAACTTTGATATACTTAGAGAGTGTTAGTGGCTTTAATGGAACTCACCAGATGAAGTATTCATTGCTGGGCTTAGGAATGTCACAGTCTAGTGGTTAAAGGTCAGTGATGAACACATAGCTAAGAAAGTCTAATTTCCAGTGATACAATTAATCCTCCAAGACTATTATGACAATCCATTGCTGTCTTTTCATTAATTATCTCTTAGAGAAAAATACAGTAAATCTCTGATGAAAATATTACACAAGGTTTATGATAAGCTTTCAAACTTTGAAAAGATTCACAAGACTGTTTTGAAGAAAGTCTGTGGCAATTTCCCCTGCTTTTGTTTGTTGCTAGCTTTACTGTTTTCTTGATGCTGTTACTGTGTCATTTGTTCTACCAGGATCTCTGCGCCTGTAATGGAGGTTCCCGGGTATGCTCATAGCAGAACTTCTCGAATCCTCTGTATACTATACTATAACTGGTTAGTGAGCTGTTTACGTACCCTTAAGAGTTAAACTGAGGATTTGGCTGTTCTGTTTAAGAGCAAGACCTTTGTAAACTTGCTGTTCTTCTGTACCCCCTCAATTATCAAATGCTGATATGATCTCCTTGAAGTTTCCAAACCATTGATGTTTGGAAGTGTGCACTGGCTTCAGAGACTGGAATAAGAGTGCTTTGTGTCCAAAGAAGGTAAAGAACGCCTTCTAGCTACAGTGAATTGACTGCATTCAGATGTGCAAATATTTCATAAGTGGTAATCACTTTTTAATACTGAAATAGGAATGGGCTATGGCATCGCCCATGACTCCAGCCTTCCAAGTGATGGCACTGTCAGGTCTTTAAGCATCATGAACTACACCAGCTGTCTTCAGCCTTCCCATCACTGGGGGACAATGACAATCCCATTTTGGCCATTTCTTGCTGCAGTGTTGCAAAGAAGTCAGTCCTTGTAATTCTTTCATTCGTTGTGAGACAAATGATGTCAAGAGCTTGAAACCGCGTGGGAGCACTAACTTCTCTTAGAACTTTCTTATCTTCTGTGTAATCTGAAATGCTGCTTCCCATTTGTTTTTAATATGCTATGACTTCTYCATTTCACACTACTTAGAGTTTCAGAGAGAATGGCCATTTTTCATTTAGATACACCTATTTTTTCCTCTTGAATTTTGGCAATCTACTTTCACTTGTCGGAGTAGGGCATGGGCTGCTGCATATAAGCATATGTTTTTTTCAGATGTAGAAGTAATGAAATAATTGTACTGTGTATTTAAGGCACTCTGGGAAGTCAGCTTTTGTCAGTGAATTGTTTAGATGGGTTTTGACCTGACTCAGACATTTTGTGTACTCTTCCATATTATCTAAATAATTATATATATGTGCATACATACAGGTATGTATATAGGTATCTATATACATTTAACACAGAAGAGAGATTTTTAGTATGAAAGCTGAATGAATTTTTCAAAGTGACTGGATTATTTATTTCACAACTGATAGAAGGAAATATTGAGTTCTGTCATGCTGGAGATATGCAAGACTGATAGTTTAGTTAATGTTTTCACATATTAGAGACTCATTTGTTAAGCTGAGAGATGTATAAAGTGAAAGTGGTTTCAGAGTATGATCAGAAAGATTGATTTTGATTTTTAAATCAAAATCATTGCTTTTTGTTTGAACTAATTAGTGATCAAGGAGTAGATGTATAAAATCAGAGGTAAAATTCAAGAATAATATTGCTTATATTCTTGTGCATGAGAGCAAAAAGGAAAACAGCCTTTTCTTTTTATCCAAACTTGTATTCCCACTTGATTTGCAGTTCTGATGTGGTTATAAAATCTGCTATAGTGCTTGGTATTATCTTTACCACAAAAGGTGGCCTTTTGTGGAGTAATACATAAGCAATACTATTATAGGTCAGGATTGAGKTTTTTTTCTAGAATAAAAACTGAGATGTCATCTGGACAAGACTTGAATCCTGTATTTCATGTTCTATCAACACACTGAGTCTTCACAATGTTCTATGAAACAGTGCTTGGAAGGACAATATACATCTGACTTTGAGTAAAAGTTACGGGCCTGTTGTATAGCTATACTACTCAATAGGAAGATGTTTGAAATTAGAGACCTTCACAGATTCTTGGTATCAACATAAAATTGCCTTTGAGAAATGATATGAAAGAATATTTTTAATATAATTGCTATAATGACTATATCATCTCTACTTACTATTATGCAAATGTGTTCCACCAACCCCTCCCCCCCCCCTCCCCCCCCCCCCAAAAAAAAAAAGTTTTAACAAGAACAGTCTTTCTGGCTCTGCTTTGTACATGCCTGCAAACCTTTCCAAGTATTCATTTGACATCGACATACAAAAAGTTTTGACATCATATTTTCTGCTGGTACAAAAATGAACAGGTAACAATCCTTTGAATTTACTGGAGTTTTTACAGAAAGAGATTTCCACTCTTACAATTTTGCAGAAAAGAACGTCGGCTTTATTGTCATAGTAAGCCATCTGGAGATAAATCAAATAAAACCTATCTGTATTTCCATAGTTCAGAGAGTAGTGCACTTGCTTTCTATAACATTTGGTAACATCTAACTTGAGAGCAGCTAACTTCATGTCCTTTCTCTGAGAAATTCTAACAATTGATTTTGTTTAATCTGAAATAGAAGCAAATATTAAAGTTTTGCATTTTTAATAATTTCAAAGAATAAAAGCAAGGAAATGGTAAATCATTAGCTTGTATTCAATTACTTTGTAAAATATAGTTATTTGGTTGCATAAGGTTAAACGCCATTTTTGGTTTGTATCATTTTGATTAACTTTTACTGTGTTTTTTTCTTTCCAAGATATTGGAAACATATATTAAACATGGCCCACTGGTGTTATGTTAAAATCAGTAAACCTGCCTAATATGAAAATTTAAATTAACTTTTGTTTCTTCTTTTTTTCTTTTTCATTCTGTCCTGTTGAAGTGAAATGTTCTTTCATCATTCTCTCACTGACAATTTTGTCAAAATTGACAAAAAGATTTAAATTCATATAAAACTACGTTTTTAACTGTCATGCTGAAAATACTTCTTATCTATCAAGAGCTGTTGCCTCTTTATCAGTCCAGAGTTCCCAGGCTGTTTTTTTCAATGTGTGATTACAGATATTTGTATACAAAAGRTTCTTTAGGCCTTACTTTAAAATTCTGCTTCACTTTTAATCTGTTTATTCTACTTACCTAGGTTACTGATTCTAAAAAGAATATCAGCACTGCAATTTAGAGGAAAACTAGAAAGACTGGTAGGCTCTAATTTAACCTTATATCTCTGCAAAATCGATGGAATTTAATGCAGCCTATACAAACGTTTCAGTGATGTTGTTTGCAGGTTGACAATAATAAATGCAAAGCTATTTCTTGGATCAGGAATTGTTGTCCATGAAACAGTATCTTTACAGTATCTTTATGACTGATTTGAACACAGGAGCCAATATTAAGACTCTAAAAATCCCACAGCTAGCTCTCTGGCATGGTCTTATTGTCAGAGGGTTAGGGTTGGAATTAGGAGGTCTATCCTCCTCAATTCTGGGGACTAAACATCCTCRTGTGGTGCTGAGCTCAGTGTAGTGTGGTCAGATGGGCACAGCTGTGCAGCTCTGTACTTTCCCTTTTTTCTCATTCTTTTTGCAAACCTGAACCTCTTAAACATTGAAGTACTGCTCTGGGATATTGTACAGAAAGTTTACACTACTGCTGCCTGTATCTGTCACTGTGCTAAACATTTGGCATCTTCTTGCAAGGGATAGATGCTGTCAGAAATCAGTAAGAAACAGAAAAAAGAAAAAGCTATATTCTGAAATTTCATGTTATACCAGGCAGTAATGCAATAAGATGTACAAAGTTGTATTTATTTTTAAAGAGAAAGGAGCTCTGTTTCCATTTCTTTTCCTATTGAGAATGATGTTACAAGAACAACATCAGTGTCGTGCTTCCTGCCTGCCCCAAGCAATGACAGACTGGTTGTGTTAACAAAAGAATGAGAATTCCTGGGAAGCTTGAGGGGAGGGAAAGACAAGAAGAAAGAGTGGTGTTGTGGAAGGCCCTGTCCTCACACATTCAGAGAGGGTTAGGTTTCTGCAATGAGAAACCCAGAGTATTCAAGCTAACTTCCTGCTGTGAACCTGTCCCAAGAAGAACTTGTGTCCCTATGGATTATATAGGGAACCTTGGGAATTGGCCTCCTGACCTAAGTGTCAGCATTAACTTAAATAGCATTCCTGAATGGAAGGAGGGCAGCTGTTGCTCATAGACAGGAAAGGTGTGGAAGGTTAGAGAAGGAAGATGAGAAAGGAACGTTACTTCACTGTCATGCCTCTTTAGAGTCTGTGTGAGGTATACTCCTTGTCAAGGTAGGGGCCAGAAGGGCTCTGTGGATAGCTAAAAGTTGCAGGTCCTTAACAGCTGTAATATGTTGATGTTGTTCAGCCATGAAAAGAGACATGGGAGGCCCAGAAGTAATAGAGGGAGGTCTTTATTAATATCATCTGGTAACTGGCAATCCTGCTAATATTAGTACCGTCAGTTTATTCAACTCTTGGATGTTGAGTTCTTGCCCCTTCCTAGGAAGGAGGTGAGGCCAGCCTTGCACCTCTGACTGGAGAAAGTCTGGTACACATGGCTGGTGACACTGGAGCTCTTCTCAGTCACCTGGCTTTCCTTTTCCTTTTAGGAAGGGTGGCTCCTAGTGCCAAGGTTGCAAGATGTAGTGCACTATTAACATCCAGATTAATCAGTGCAATAGCTTGCTAGCTGGGGGTCCATGTGCTAGGAATAAATGAAAGCCACTTTTCCCACAGGAGCCCTCATCTGATCCATGCGTGGTCCCATGCAGGGACGTTATCTGTTATCATGTTACATGATGCAGGAGCATGTGTGACATCCTTCATAGTGCTAATTAGAAGGTAGTTGCTCCCTCATCAGTGAATGTAGACCTGTAAGTACAATAACCTTGTGATTTTGGTGCCCCAGGGTGGCTTATTGTAGCAGCTGAGTCTATCTTGAGATTTTGGTCTATGACTTGTAGGATCATGAAGATTAGCTACTCCTGCCCTTCTTGTTCTGATTTGAGCCTTGTCTGGGTGAATAATGAGGGGACAAAGGATCTTACAGATTTTCTCCAAAATGCTATACATTTATCATTTTGTGCAGGATGTCAAACTGGATAGATCAATAGATGTATCTAACGGTGTGTGTTTTATACTATCAACTGCCAAAATGCAAATGAAGGCAATTTTAGACTAGATCAGGGTGTAGAAAACCAGTAACTTTCTAGCTATCTAGGTGAATGACTGAAGAAGTAAGCCTATTCTTTTCGTCTTTGTCTTAAAGTTAGTGACTTTTGTGATCAAAGGCTGTAACATCAGATGTCAGCAATTTAAAAATGAATATGTAAAGAGGAATACCTTAAGATTATTCTTTTTTAACTCTAGTTCATATAAAATTCTAAATTTTGATAAGAGAATTTATCTGTCATAACAACTTTATTAATGTTTTAGTTAATTTATTAAATTTTAACTCTATCATCTCTACTGTTTCTTCCCCATGAATTACATCTATGTCAGACAAAGCCTCTATGTTCCTTAAAAAAAGCATTGAGTTTGGCAATGCAGTAGATGCACTAATTAATTTAATCAAAACTGTAAGCCATTACTGCAAGCCTGAAATGGATAATTTAATGGACTGAGTTTTATGCAGTTTCTAATGAAAGCTGACCCCTTTGGTTAATCAGAATTCAGAGTAATACAACACTGTCTAAGAGTTGCATAAAATACTCTACCTGAAGCTGGCAAATAGGCTGTGGTTAAAAGAGGAGGAGGAGGAAARCAGTAAAAGTGTCCTCATAATAAAAAATGCTCATAAAACTCCATCATATACATTTATTCAGGTTAGCTATATGATACTATTCAATATGTTTTAGAGCAGAAACTGTTTCTAAAAGGATAAGGAAATCCACAATTGCAAAGAAATAATACAAGTGCTGCAAGTCATTAGTTGCTGACTTATTAGATCCAATATAATTCTTCCACTTAGACTTCATCTAAACAGCTCTTAGTTAAGCAAAATGCCCTAGGAAAATGCCCTAACACTACTTCACATCCAAGGAGTAGTTTCGTGCCAGAGGTGTAACTGGTGAGATATGAACATGAAGGTTTCGGTAATGATTTTTATTTTAACCATGTTTTTTAAATTTTCATTTTGATTGTCAAATATACTGCATGTTAAGAGAAGGCATGATAACCTTGCATTTGAGAGCAGTGACCTGAAAATTGCTAGAAAGAAGCATCAAAATATTGAGGCAATCTTTGAAAATGTAGGAAGTTGACCTCAAAAATCATGAGATGGGAAAAAATAATGAAGAAACTGAAGCTGTGCTCCAGCACAGTAAAAGGAAATATTACCAAAGATCTGAATTGACACAAGATTGCTTACAGGGCTGTTTCTCTTGGGAATTTGGGGACGTTTGTTTCTAAGGTTTCTCTTTTTTTTTTTCTATTTTTAAATTAAAGTGTAATTCTTTGATTGTTTTCAGAAAATGTAGGAGGAAAAATCCCTTGTGACAATCATTTTCTATTATCAGCCAAAAAAGAAAAGAAAGGCAGTTCTTTTTTTCTTGATCACAGTGAGAAAATTTGTGCTTTAAGAACATTGTAATAATATGCAGGACAGGTGTCTGATTTTATAACTAGATTGCTGAGTGATTTTATTTGTGATTAATGCCATTGGAACACAAGTTCATTTGTGGTCTGCTTCAGTATATTTGCACACTTCAGAATCATTACTGACCATGATTTTCATTAATGGAAGAGGTACAGTGGGTTTTTTTGTTTTTGTTTTTTAATCACAATTATTCCTCATTTCAGGATGAAATTATCCATTTTTCTAATAAATTTGATAAATGAAGATTATCACAGTGTCTTATATTTGATAAGAGTATGTATGTAAAAAAGCAGTAACTGACAGCCTGTGAATGACTGCCGAGTATCCATATCTTAAATGTAACTAATTATTTGAAATATGTAATTATTTGTATTTTAAAATATAAAATACTATCAAGAAAAAAAATCAATGCAATTTATTGCTTCCATTTTTGAAATAGTTAGCAGAATTTACCCAGGTAACAGTAGCACTGCAAGAGTCTTGATGGTTGTTCTTTGGTATTCCTTCTATGGGATTTTGAGGGTCAGCTTATTTTTTATTCTTAATTTTGTTTTGTTTTTGTGATGCAAATAAAGAACTGGCACCTGAGCTTTAGGGATTTAAAAATGTGCTTACAAGCTGCATTTGCATTTTTGTGTGTTTTTTTTTTCTTAATGAATAAAAATGTTTGCAAAATTATTTACATTTACTGGAAATAGAAATTAAATTCTGAAAACTGCTGATTTAAGGGCTGAGCCATGAGCAGTCAAAATCTAGTGTAAGTGGAATTTACAAATGTTCTAGTCTCCTAATGCACTACCATTGGAGGCAGGGGTCTAATAGGCTTAATCCCTTTGACAACTATTGGATTTGCAAAGACTTTCAAGACCACAGGATCAATAAAATTAAATATTTAAATACTCGTATTTAGAAATGTCATAGTCAAATGCTTCCTCTTATATTTCAGATAATACTGACTGCATTTGTGCAAAAGAAGTCTTCACAAATCATCCTTTCTGGTTCATTTAATCTTTCAAGTGACTTATACAGGAGAAAATAAAACACAGGCAGACAAATTCTGCTCTCTTTTACCCCTGCAGAAATGTAACATCTCTGTTCATTTAATGGAGTTCATTGAAATTAACTTTGTGTAAGCAAAGACAGATTTTGACCTCTTTTCCTTTCCATAGTTCAGAAACTACAGTTAGTCAGGTAAGAAAGCTGTTGGGTAGGAAAACACTCTTTGTTAGTTTGTGTAGCAACTGCAGAGAGCTTCAATAGCATCATACAGTTCCTGGAGGCTTATAATTGTCAAGTGACTTACGGTAATTGTCAGCTCCCTCCTTCTGTCTTCTGTTTCCTGAAGCTGCTCGTAATAGGTGGCTGTACAGACRAAAGACAAATATGCAAACATAACAGGGGTTATCTTTTAACAGTGATAGTTTATGTTGCTTTGCTTTAGTGTATTTTCATGAAGACAAACCTCTATTTTAATTATGCTTTAATAGATTTTTATGCAGATAGCATATCCAGCAGGTGAATACAGTATAACTGCTGTAAGTCCCTTTCTCAATGCACCCTAGAAAGTGAGATCTAGCAAACTGCACTTTTCTGGGTAAAGGACTCTTCAATAAACTGACTGATTTTCTGAGCTCCAACCTCACTATTTCCAAACCGTAACTATCCAATATCTGTTAGCCCTCTCACTTTGGGGACCTGATTAAGGTGACTCAGGAGCAGTCTTCAAGACAAAATTGAATGTAATTAGTGACAAGAACACAGTATCAAGGAAAGTAAGTTAGCACAGCAGACACTGTGCTACGTATTTTCTTATCTAGGCATAACCTCACTGTCTTTCTCTGGCTGTATCAGTCTCTACCGAGAAGTATAGAAAAACTGCCTATTTGATCTTATCCACAGATCTTTTTGCTGGTTCAGCATCAGCATTGGCCTACCAACACCCCAAGCATCTTGCATCCTTCTGCTGACCAGTTGGAGGCAGACAGAGAATTCTCAGACCAGAAACATCACAATTTTTTTTCCCCCCTTGGAGCCTTGTCAGTGTTGTTTATTTCAGTTAATGTTACTTTATTCCTTAATAGTTTCCTTTCATTTAATTCCTAGTAGCAAGGCAGGGTATAATATCAAGGAATGAAGGGGCAGATGACTAAAATATACATGCAGGTGCACACACGTGTTTGAAATGCATGTTCAAACATTTCTTCCATTCTCCACAGCAAACAGTGAAAGTACTTAGTGCTCCAGAATGGATGTTTGCGGTGCCTTTTTATCGACATTTAGTGAGATAAAGCAATCAGTACATGTACCAGGAATGAGGACAAGAGTGCAGTGATAGAAACTGCATTTTAAGGAAATGGGTATGTTCTCTCAAATCTGCAAAACGAAATTGTGTAGCATCGCACTTAAGCAATGCGAAGTGGGGGGGGRACAAAGCCACATTCTTACCAGAAAATAAATCAGCGCTAACCTGGTTTGCTGCTTCTGCTTCATTTCTCCCTGCCTCACTTTTCTTACATATGTGTCCATATATATAATAGGAATGATGAGCCATTGAGTCTATTCAGATTAGTATGAATTAATAATGTAAATTGTTTTTCAGGAAAGCTTTTTCCCTTCCTGAGCTTCATTTATATAATATAGAACTGTTAGCCCAGTGAATTAAAAAAAGGGTGCAATTCTGCCTCTGCTTGAATGCAATAAAAATTCTATAATTAACATCAGTTGGTCCAAACATACAAACATTGTGGACCAATTCTCAGTTGGCAAATGCACTCTGAAATACAGATCTCTTTATATGAATCAATACTATTAGTCAATACAACAGTAAAACATACGCAGAGAATTACGTATCAGCTGTGAATCTAAAATATGTGAACTTACAATGCTAAGTGAAAGAAGCCATTACACAGGCTGAATTGCTGGGTTAGCCCTAGAGAAGCTACAGTGTTTCCCTGGATCTTGTTTGTGGCTTAGAAAAGAAATCAATCCTATTCCTCTGCTCTGCCACACTAAATTAGAAATTCTCTAAAAAGTTTGAACTTTTCCAGAATGTAAAGTTTGCCTTGGGCTAGGATTTGATCTCTGACACAACTTTGAATCCTAAACAGCAGGACAAAAATTAAGAAAGGTATAGATAAAACTTGAAATCGTGGGATCTAGTCACCAGGTAAATTTTCCATTCAGACCCTTTGTTATTCTCACATTGTGCTTTCTTCTAGTTTTGTTGACAGTAATTCTTTTGTTCACACTTCTTTTTCTAGCTCAATTTGTTATATTGTTTTTTATTTTATATTCTTTGCTTTGACTTGCCAGAGGCACTTACAGAAGATGACTGTGGAGGCCTTTATAAAGCATCCCATTTCTAACACATTAATCTTGGAAACATTTGAACTATCTAGCAAAATAATTGCCAGTATAAAATAAATGTATATACTATGAGAGAAAGCAGTATTGTACTTTCTGCAAGGTTAACATGTTGTGCAATGACAATTCTTTTTCTCTTCATGAAGCAGGGGTGGGGGAAATTCCCAGAAGATTTATCAAATATCTTTCAATTGCAATTGGATTTCTTATGAAGAGGCAGAAATAAAGTGTATGGGTTCTGCTATGCTATTATTTAAAGGAAAATAAATTACTGGTGATCTCAAATGATTGGATTATATTTCATATATTATTCATTGTTGTCTAATTACTGTATTTAATTATTTGACTTTTTTCCCACTCTACAATCACAAATATCTTCTGCTTAAAATGGATTTTTAATATTTTTTTATTAAATTAAAAWTTTTCCTGTTTTGGCAACAAAGGTCTGAGGCAATCTCAAAGGACAGTGGAGTATTTCTCCCCTATCTCCACTATCCAGGCATGGTGTACCAACAAAATTGAGCCAAAGTCCTTTTTTGAGGGTATATATAAGACATAAATAGCTTTTAAAATGATGAATCACTCAAATGTCAAACATCACACCTACTGCTGAAGAGATGAGATTTGCAATTTTATAAGCAAATGTCAGGTGTAGACAGCCCATTGTTCTGTGTCCAGCTGACATGCAGAAGTTTCTCACCTTTTATATTTCTCGCATATACCATTGTAGCTTTCAAGGTTGCACAGGATTGGTGAAAACTGTTCTCTGAAGGCTGAAAATTTGGAACTAAAAAGAACCTATAACAACCATTTAAAATTTTCAAGTCCCCCCCCCCCTTGTCTTTTATGGGCTGATTTCTTGACTTCTTCATGGCAATTGTGTGGAACTGTCATTAGTTTTAATGGTCAGCAGATAAGGAAAACATAAAACTGAATGAGGGTCTGGTATGTCACAGAGCCCTTTTTGCAGGTCCTGTTCTGCATTTCATGTGAATTTAGCAAAGTGGGTATTTTCCCCCCCCCCATTGTATTCCAAGTCATTTCAGTTAAAGCATATTTTTAAACTTCTGCTCCTTTCTGAACAGTGAAGGAGCATGCTGCTAATTTTTTGTAATTTGCATGGAAATTATGCACTGACAGAGCACAGATCTTCCATTAATAGAATCCACACTTGCATTAACTTTAAACTAAGCTGTCTTTAACCCCATCAAGCTGGTTTTCAATGTGCTTTTTCGAAACAGAGTTTGATAGTCAGAGAAAAGTTCAAAAAGAGACCAAAAAAAAAAAAAAAGAGGGGAAAGCAATGAAGAGGCTAACATCAATGGCAAAGTCATGATACACTAGGGAGACACTCGTCTCAGAATATAATATGTAAACTTTATTAAATGAGGATTTTAAAGTATTTCATGGTTTTGTACATCAAACTGAAAAATTGCTTGGGTTCAGAATAAGACCAGTATAGGCTTGAACATGGAACTACCTGACTCATGATTTTGCAAACATTAAACCTCATAAAACTTTCAGAAATATTTGATGCCATGGTATTTTTGAAGAACTCTGGTATAAGTAATTTTTCAAACTTTGTATGTCACTAGCTAATAATTATAAATGTACTTTCCAGGCATGTATTTAGATTAAAAAAACAAACAAACAAAATCTATGGAACATCCAAAGTCCGAAGGGTATTGATATGGGGAAAATGCCTTCAAGTTCATGGTAACAATTTTCTTTAAAAACCTACAATTTACATGTGAATGTGTTTCCTCTGAAGGGACAGTAAATCCTACCAGTGTGCATTGTTATTTCTGCTTCTAGTGATTTATCATTTTTTATTAACCTTAAATCATAGATATTAGGGTTAGAAATGACCTATTGGGTCATCTGGCCCATCTTTGTATAGCTGTAGGATTGCACTTACAGATTTTTTCACAGGTTCCCCCATTATTTCTCTCTGTAGCWTACTTCAAATGTTTTTGGTGATAATAGCCACTTTGGCAGGTTATTCCATTATCTAATTGACCTCAGTGTTATAAAATGCTTTTTACTTTTTGGCCTCCGTTTTCTTAATTTCAGGCCATTACTTCTTGTTTTACCTATATTGACAAATTAACTAAAACCCTTCTTTTTCATTGTGGTAATTCCTGGAAGGTACTTACAGATAGTTATTTTGTCACCTCTTACTTGTCTTCTCTGTAGGCTGTAAAAATTCAGTGCTCTTAACCTTCTCCATAGGTCATGTTTTCTAAACCTTTCAGCATTTTTATTGCCTTTCTATCTACCATAATGATGTCATTTTTTTATAGCACTGAGGCCAGAATTACACACGGTGCTCCAAATGTGCCTTCAGTGATACTGTGTTATACCTAAATAAAGAAAAATGATATTTGTGATTCTTGAAGTGTGATATAAGTCAAGATTTAAAACCAATTTAAAAGTATTTGAAACTAACCAATCCAAGATTTGCGGCCTATGTGTGTTGTTACCTTAATTTTATAGAAAATAAAGCACTGAAGTAGGCTTCTTGGTTTCAGCAGTATTTCACAAGTCAGCTCAGATGAATATTAAAGTCAAAAAAAGAAAAAAAAAAAAGCATTCATTTCCCTCATGGTAAATACTGCTAAAGATGTTTTGTTATATAGTGATAGCTGGATCCGGTTGTAGGGGTAGTCCTCAACATTTGCCTTCTTTCACCTCAAAATCATGACTTCACTTCCATGATTATTTCCTGGTTTCCAACCTTGCAATTAGGGGACTACTGCTTTAAGCAACTTATGTATTAGATGCCATATCTAACTCTTGTTCAAGGTGCTGCTCCATAAATGAAGTGGGTTCATTCTGGAATCCTCTTTTAAAACATTTTTCAGTAAAACAAAGCTTTTTCTCACGGTGCAGTTCCTTTAATAAGACTATTGTTCCTCATTCATGACTAATACCCCTAACCCCCTATTCTTATGGCATGCAAGGTCTTTACAGAAAAAGATACTACCAAGCTTCACTCTAACAAACCTGGATTATTATAGCCCTCTATTTATAATATTCAAACATTAACTAACAGTGTTTTCATTCATAATTAGACTTGCTGAAATCAATTAATATGCTTTTGTTCTATACATATTGTATTACCATTGCATATAGATGCGATTTTTCTTTTCCTACACTGTTTCTTTTTAAAACACTATTTAAATGTTGATTGATGTGAAGGGATTGTGGTGAAATTACTAGCTCCTGATGTGTAATTTGAAATGGTTGCTTCTTCATTCTTCTTATACAGGACATCACTAAACTCTTTTGAAATGGAACTTGTTTTATACTGAATGAGCCCTAGGGGAGTTCATTATAAGGGATTAAACTATAACAATGCTGCAGCACAGCTGACTACAGCAAGACACCAGGTTGGCATTGCCCATGCTCTAATATGGGATTTTTAAATGAAGATTTGAAATAAGCTCTTGGATTTCTGTCTACAACTTGTTGTTGAGAAAGATAAATATGTGGACGTCTTAATCGCTGGGTGAATATTTTTACCACCTTACAGCAACAAATTATTAGATTGAAAATTCTTTTTTGGTAAGGTCATTTAGTAGGGTAATGAATAATTTGGGACTTGAAATTAATTGCATGAAATCACAGTTCCTTTCCAAAATGTTTGCTTTTAGGAAARGTCCTATCTTGAAATAAGAGTCAAAACTTTGATAATATTGCTCTCCTGTTACTTTTATACCACAGATCTCTTTCAGTCTTCCCCACTCAATCTAATGTCTGATACTTTTTGTACATGACCACGGAGAGATTCTGGCTCTGTCATATTTTTCTTTATATTCAGCCTACTTTTGGCTTCTTTGCCAATCTCTCCTGTTGTTGCTAGTCATTTCCATTTCCTTACACTCATCCAATGACTCCTTCCATCTTTATTATCACCACTTGTATGCTAATCCTTCTCCATACTCTTAACCATTCTTTTTCTAATCAACTGGTGCTTAGTTCGCTCTAAGACCACTGTCACAGACTGTTCTCATGGGATTTTTCATGGATCATTGACCTGTCCAGCCAAGGATTCAAATTCTCTCTTGCCCTGCATTTTGTATAGTCATTCATACTAGTGAAAGGAGGATGCCCACTGTCACAGAACCAACATGGAAAACTTTTGTAGTGCTTTGTGTTTTCCATCTTCATGAGATGTGAGTAAGAGAAATTAATTTTTTTCACAATTGACTGTTGTTCCCCTTCCCCCCAGCAATTAAAATTTCCTGAATAAAAATCTAAATTATAATGAATRTAATCCTAAAACCTCATTTGTAAGAGGAAAATAATCTGCACTGAGCCTTAGTAATTTGCTCTCTTCAAACCTAAGAATGCAAGATTTCTTAAAATTTGTGGCAACATTTTATAAAGAGATAGGCACTCATTTTTGTAGTCGAAAAAGTTTCAAAGAATCAACAGAAGATGGTTACAAAATCATTGTAATAAAGTGTTGGTGTAAATCCCAGTTAGAAAAATCAATAGAAATATAAATACATTTTAACCTGAAAACTTTAGGTCATCAACTTAAATATATATTTTCTTCCAAGTTTTCAAATTAGCCTATCTAAAAAAAAAAAGTCTTTCTCATAAAAATATTTTTCAGTACCATTTAATATGTTGAAAATCTAAGTTTCTGTCAGAAAAAGAATTAACCAAACTCTAGTAAACATCACACGTGCAGAAATTCAAAGTATCAGTCCTGTTTCTACTCAAGTGATTCTGTATTGTCAGCAACTCTGAGAAATACAATATAATTCCTAACTCTGATATGTATTTCTGGAAATCTTCTAGATGTGAGAATAAGCCTTGAAATATCCACTTTCAGTGTTGTTGTGACATCTCCTGTTGACTGCAGTCTGGATGATGTTATTGAACATTCGCTGAATTTCTATATGGACATAAAAGTATGAAATTGCTTCAAACAGCAGAATAAATAAGTTGTTCATATCCGTTCAACTCTTTAGTATACAGCTTCAGAAGCAGATATAATTCTTTGTGATAGTAATGTTAGTTTCTCTTAGCAATAACCCCCTCTGCTCCCTGGAAAAATTAAATGAATTTCATAAGGCCTTTGCAAAGCTCGCTATGCCACAAAATCCCTGTAGCAGAGGCTAAAAGCTTATATGGCCTATATGAAATGAAAGATGGTTCTAAGCTACCTTTAAACTACACTGAAGGCTGTTTTGACATAATGGAAAGAGACTGAAGTTGTGACTGAAGACAGAGACAATAGTGCATGCACATGTCTGTATAAGGAGGAACTATTTATAACAGCTAATACAGGGAATACTTCCAATACTGAGAGAATTTTTAAGGGTTCAGTTTCCCCTGTTTAATATTTATGTAGATAGCAGCAGAAAACTTATATTACTAAGTGTTGTGTGCTAAGAGTGAGGGAGAGAGATAAACAAACATTCTCTGTTTTAGTTCATAAATTTTTGCTAAGCTCTCTGGAAGCCTGAGATGCAAAACTCAAGAGGTATATGTGTTATGGTTCCCCTTGTAATTATTACAATTACAACTGCTGGTACAAAATCGTACATGAAAATGATTGATTATGTGTCAGCCTGCAGATTTGCTTCCTCTGTAAATCAGCCTACTTGCCTGATTCCAGTAACTAATTGCATGGGCCACGGTGTGTCTCAGTTTCTGACTGTGTGGGTTTTTTAACTTGACTTTGGACTTCCATTCTCAAAGCTTCTGCAGCATCCTGATAACTTAAGAGTAAATATAGAGATGATTAAAAGAATTTCCTTTTAATATCCTGTTTTCTGTCAATTGAGTCAACATCCATTCTTCTGTAGCTCAGGCAAGTATAAAAAAGCAGTTTATGTAAATACTTTTACTCCCCACTGCTTTACACATTGTTTAGAGAGACATACCCCCTTCGATCACTGACACTGCTAAGAACCAGCTGAGCCGGCAACTATTCTTGAAGATAGCCAGGTAAGGGATTCCTCCTTCACTTTGAAATCTCCCACCAGTGTAGATTTCCGAGGTTTCTCCTTTACCCTTGGTAGGAAAAGACTGTTAAAAGAAAGAAATGGAGACTAGTACATGCCTACAACCTGATCATTTCTCTGTACTGCCCTAACATACGGGGGTTATGGTAATTTGAGAAATATAGAGAGCAGTCTGGAAGATACTGTGCATTATCCAGGCACAGAGTGGCCAATTCCAAGGTCAGGGAACCAGAAATGAGAATTGAAATATTAGTTGCCTTCTTTCTCAGTAGCATTAAGGCTCAACTACTACAGGTGAAAATCTAACCTAAAGAATATGAAGAGGCTGCAAAATGCTACCATTTTTATTTGGTCACGCTGTGTATAAAGTATAAATGCCTGAGACATAGGTGTGAGAGCAAGTGCCTAAGACATCAAGCAACTAAGAAGTTTTTAAATATTCTGAATAGATTCTCCTTTGTCTTATATGGTCATTTTTGTGTGCTTGAGGTACATGCAAAATGGAACCTCTGCAAGGGTGATATTTTCACTTGTTAGTTTTTTGTAACCTATTGGCAATGTGTAAATAAATGAAAATAGGTGCAAGAGAATGGAAAACCAGGCTKATTTATGGCTTTAAAAGATTGGGTGATGCGATCAATTTGGAGCAGGGTAACTAATGTGGCATAGTGTGCATCACAGAAGAATAAAACTTCAGCTATGTCTCCAAGGGGAATATCATTTTACTTTAAAGATTTTTTTTTTTCCCAGCTGAACAAGGACTCTGTCATGGAACTGAGATTTCTGTATTTCTCTTCCATTTTTTTTCTGCAGTGCAGACTTAGTTAAAAAATAATCAAAAAGATTTTTTCAAAAAGTCATTGAACTTGTGTAATCAAAAGTGTTCATTTTGGAAATGTGATTTTTTTTCCCCTCTTTTTCCCCATTCCCTGCCTCTCTTTCTCTCTTTTCTCTGAATTTTGAGCCTGCAACAGCATACTAACTTATACAAATAAATCTTCTTTTCTGTTTCCTGGTATCTATGGAATATCCCGAAGAGGATTTTCAGTCATTTCCATTAAGTATACACTATGTTTCTTTGTCTGGAAGCCATACAACATTTAGAATTCAAATCTCCCTGATGTATACATTTTTGTTTCCTTATCGGCTCTTTTCATTCTATTAGAACACAGGACGGTAAGAGACCTCTAGGGTCATCAAATTCAGTAACATGTTATCACTGGCAGCCACATTATACTAACCTTTTTTAAGTCATTGAGCTGAATCTTAAAATTAACTAGCTGGATTTTTTTCCTGTTAAGACACATCAGTAGGAACTGTTTCAGTTTGATAATGATCTGCTAACTGTTACAGATTTCTGATTTTGACCTTGAATTCTAGTCTAGCCAAAGAAAAAAGGATGCTAGAGTGTCTCTGGGTGTATAAATACATTGCAGTCAGTAGTCTGTTTTGCATGTTTAAAGAAGGTGAAAAATAAAACCTCTGTGTGAGTAATACAGCACTAGCAGGTAGCTCAGGATTGATGCTACTGTAACTGTGGCAACACAGGGCTTAAATTTACTAGTTAAGAATCAGTGTTACCATTCCCCTTTTCTTAAATGAGTTGATGGGATATGCCAGGTGCTGCAGCTTTCAATTAACAATTGGAGAGAATGTGGCACCTATTTTATTAAATATTAATGGTATTCAGGAAGCTGGGCATTCATTTTAAAGACTCATGTTGAGTAAAAACCTACTGCACAAAATGCCCACAAAGCCAACCAGAATTTTGGTGGTATCAGAAGCTACGTAATAGGAGTAAGAGTGGCAAAATCTGTCCATTAATAAAGGCACTCAGGTGAATATGAGTATCTGTTCCATTTGTGATGGTCATATTTTTTACCTTCTTGCCATGAAATATGGCATTCATGCCAGCGGCTGGTCTCTTTTAAATGAGTCAGCCTTGTTTAAGTCAAACCACGGCAGTTGTAAGATTCTCCTGTTTACTGGTTGTGTTGTTATCCTCTGTTTTCTCTTTCCTGCCTAGACAAATTCACAACCTCAAATCAGCTGTCGAGACTTCCTAAACATTACAAAAATAAGAATGAGGTGAAAATAACAGTATTCTGGATGGGGAGCTATTATAGATACCTCTTATAGGACCCTGAATCAGTCAGATCACAGGGATGGATTTGCCTAGGCTTGTATGTTTCTCCAAAGTAGATTCAAAAAAGGGTTTCAGACTCAAAAGCTAGCTTTTATTAGAATGTAAACAAGACAACTCAACTTTTTAAATAGAGAATATCCACTGACTGGGTCAGGCAGAATAGAAATAGAAAGAGTCTATGCAAACAAATCTATCCTGTCTCCCCAGGCTCTTGCGGGTAGGTTTCAGTCAGTTCAGTAGCCTTCAAGGTTATAATAAGCTCTGTGCCATTTCTTTTAGTCACTACTTATTTTCAGCATCCTTTGAGGCCTGACTGGCTATTTCCTGCTCCTCAGAACCTTGCTATGACACTCTCTTCTGTCTCTTTCTCTTCCAGTCCTATCTTACATGTCTGTGTTCCAAAGGAAGAACCACTTTCTTCTCCTTACAGAGGTTTTTACCTGCCCCTTTCCTGTAGAAGGTCTTCTTTGTAAAAAATATATATATCTATACAAACTGCTTCTGAACAAATATGGACACTGTCCATCTCAGTAGTCAATAAAAAATACTGAGAAGAAGGGTAAGATTTGAGTTCTACCTTTCTTGTGACATAGGTTTTTAGCCTTGTGGCCTGCAGCAGTACTTAGGTTATCTGCTTTGGTAGTTAGAAAAGCATGAGGGCATATCAGAATTGTATAGAAATGAGAGTCAATATCCATGTCTCCTTTGATGCAGAAATACAGCTGTAAGATCACTCACCCAAGTGTGGCAGAGTTAGGTTGAATTTTCTATCTGTGTTTGAGAGAATTTTAAACTTCTTTCTCTTCCAAGGTGAATGCTCTGTCAGAGTGCAAAGTTTTTGGGGGAATAAGTACTCTCAGTTAAAATTATTCTATTTTCCTGGATGTGATGAAATATTCATTAGGCTAAAGAGCACTTGGGACGGATCTTACATCATGGTTTAATTCACTCAGCAAACTCACAACTGGGAGGACTGTCTCAATCCRTGGTAACATAATTCTCTCTCAAACTGAATGCAACAAGTCTGTAATAATGAATTTAACTCCAAAATTAGTGCAAGACTGTTACGATTCTGGCTGCAGATAGGAGAATGGAAAGAAAACTAACTGTTATATAAAAAATTTCTGTTGTGGTACAAAATTAAACCCAAATGTTGTAGTAGTTACAAAAGGTTAGACAGAGATGCATGCATGGGGACTTTCAGATCACAGTTGTTCTGTAATTAAAGAAAACCAACTGCTGTTAATCCTACAAGAGAAAATGTTGTAGCATAAATCTTTGATAAGACAGTGTGGAAGGGTGCTATTGATATTYGTGATGCTTCTGATCAGCATAGTTAGTGTTCCCTTAGTGTCAACATACATATTGCTACTCTAGGAATCAGCCAAACAGGAAGAATTGTATCTGTTTTAGGTCTTGCCTTGTGAATCCACCAGCTGTATGCAACGCAACTGAATACATATATTTTGTGAAAACATGGTCAAAATTCAGATGAAATTATGGGAACAGCTTTTCTACTGCTAAAGGTAAAACTAGAAGCACTATGAAAAACTCCTACATGATACAGCTCTTCTTCAATTAGATTCTATGCCACTAATAGAATTTTACCTCAAGATCAGTATCTACCACAAATAACCTCCTTTTCCTATGTGAGATTTAGATTAAGATGTAAGAAGTGAATGTTTTCTTGGCCAAGACACTTTTCTTTGTTATGTCATCTGCAATATGCCAGCAAAACTCTTCATTATCTTAGATCGACCTTCATAAAAGCCAATGAAAGTAGCCTTTAGGAGCAAGTGTATCTTCTAAAAAAAAACAAAACTGAGCAACAAAAATCAAGACATTTCTGAAACTGGCAGTATTCTGATCATTAGCCTTTTGCTAGCATTATCTTCACTATTCTTTTTCCTTTGCCTCCTCTTGCTGCCAATAATCTCTGATAAAAATAGTTCATCCTTTTTGGAGATCAATATTGCAATTAGCCATTGTATTTGAATCACTATATTGTTTTTGCTCTGTGTCATTAAAAAAAAAAAAAAAAAGATGGAACTCCTGGCTGTGAATAAACATACTCTGGTTCAGAAGATAATTACAAAGGGAAAGGCGAATTGTAGTTCTAAACAGAAACTGTGTCCACAGACCCTAGGATTTGTGAACARCAGACCCTTTATATGTTGAAGTCCAGCACCTTCTATGCATTTCAAAAGAAGACAAGCTTAATAACTGGGGTTGCCTTTTGGCCAAGAAGATAAAAAAGGGAAAATATAGATATAGAAGTATTTTTCAACATACATGGCATACTGCTAGCAATGACAGCTGCTTTTTCCCATTTTCAGATTTTTCTTCATTCCGTGATTTCTAGAGTCAATAATGAGAGTTTTCTGCTCAAGTTTTTCTTAGATACACATATATTTGGGGCCAGAAGAATTACTGTGCTCTGCTTTGTCTGCACTAAAAGGAAAAAAAAAAAAACAGGAATGTGTGGCTGGCATGCTATAGTCTTGAGAGACTATTGCTTAGTGGTTGAATAAGCATAGGTTTCAGTTTAAGACTGCTTAGAAAATTAGGGAGGGGAAAGAAAGTCTGTGTGTTCTCAGTGCAGTGGCAAGACCAGGAAATTGAACACTAGGTTTTGATCAACTCAAAATAAGATTTTTTCCAGTATTTTCACTAAAGCAAAGTACTCAGTTTGAACCAAGACATTTTTAGTTTGCTTTTAAATAAATCAGTTCCATTTTTCCACTTTTAAGTAATTGGAAATTTAGAAACAAAACTTGTTTTGAAGAAAGACTCGGTCATCAATTAAAAAAATAAAAGAAGGTAGCTTTCCTGTCCCCGTGGCCCCCAAACCACTGGTTAGGGCAATCATTTAGACCACAGGAGATGCTTGAAAATCCAGCTCTTGTGTAATTTGGAGGAGGGATTTGAACCAAAGGCTAAGAAGAGTGCCTTATCCACCAAATGGTATTTTGTCCACCCACCACAATGTTTTCTTTCACAAATAAGCTGTCTGTGGCCAGTTGTCTGATGACTGCGCTCTCTGTGCTTTGCCAAGTAGAGACCAAATGTTACAGCCACTACAGCCAGTTACCTTTACTTCCTGTAGGAGTTTGTCATAGCCTTATCAATCCTTTCTAACCATCCTCCAGCTAAATGAGCCAAGGAAAGTCATTACATGTCATCCCTGTTGTTATCTGTTAGAAGAAAAGTTGCGCTTCTCTATTCCTGCTTTCTCTGTCAGGGCACGGTGGCGGCCAGTGCAGGTGGGGGCTGCTGGCAGGGCAGGGCCTGTCCTCCCACCCCGAGGGAGCAGGGCCCTGGGTTTTACATCTTCTCTTTTTTTCTCTGTCCTTGTGTTTTTCCAAGTAAAGGCGAGATCTAGTAAGGGACGGTCCAGAGAGGTCTGTTTATTCCATATGTTGATTAAATGTACTCTATCAAGGTTTCATCCTTCAAAATCTTGATAGTGAAGGATGAAGGAAGACCAAACTGGGAAAAGAGACTCTTTGGAAAGAGTCTTTGGAAGTTTCTATTTTAATTGTTTAGAAAATTTGATTGAAGAGTTGATTGAAAAGCTTTAGGTTCATTCTTACCTGACCAAAGGATGTCTGCTGATTATTGAAGTGTGAGTTTGAAGAAATTTGAGGTTTATTTTTATCTGCTCCTTTGGCTCCAAAGCTTCCTCCTTACAAGAAACAGCAGGAATGATGAACAACCAAAGTAATTGCTTAGAGTATCTCAAAAAAATGAGATAGTATTACCTAAAAATGCATGAGATAAACCTAAAACATAAAAAAACCCTCATCCTAGCAGCTTTTGTCTATCCTGTCTAACACCAGGTAAAGAATGGAGTTTGACTTAACTGGTATTGTCAATATCTTTGTGAATTTCAGGTTCTTAACTTCACCCTATTTCAGTTTTGAAGTGTTTTAATAATTTCCATAAAAGGAAAAATAGCTGTATTTATGCACACTAATGAAACTCCTCTAAACTATTTCCCCCTCCATGGGGTAAGTATAGTCACCTATTAGCTTAGCTAATTATAGTCAGGTAGCAAGCAGTAGAGTAATTTTATCTAGCTGAAAATAATTAGGTGAAATGGTTAAAAAGGAAACAAAAGCATCATAACTATTGTTATCAGATATGCAAAATTGTGGAAGTATTACAAATGACTGAAAAATGCATTAATTTTATTGAATACTGAATGTAAAGTCTCTTTAAATGTGGTGTCATTGATATTTTGCAATTTGATTTAACTGAGTTTTGTTGATTCACTGCTTAGTAGTATGAAAAGAACTAGCTGGGTGCATTTGTTTATTTGTCAGAGAAGCTTGCACAAGCACAGGGGAAAAATGGATGGGCTGCAAGAGCACCTGGTTGTTTGCTAAACAGAATAATCAAGAGCACAGAGGCTTCTGGACTAATGTGAGAATTTTCTTTAGGACTATCTATCTTAAGAAACAAAATGTGGTTTGTTTGGGKTTTTTTTTGCATTTTAATGAAATGGATGTAATATATGTTAAAAGCTGAGATTTTAGAAGAAAAAAATAGTGGGTTTTGTGAAGTAAAACATGTCATCATAATAGGATGGGACAGAATTAATTTAACAATAATAACCCTGTTTCTGATTTTTTTTGATTTTATATTTTTGTAATCTTCATTACATACTTTTAACAGCTGAGTTTTCACATGTATCGTCTCAGATTTAAATATATGCATCCTTGGTTTTTTTGCAAAAGTATTTTTCTACCTTCGTCAGTCATCTCTGTCTGCATCTGAACAGTGGACTTTCAGCTTTGTAGCATAAATCTCTTCTGCTAGAGCTACAGGGTTATAATTATCACAGACGGCAACAGAAGTAAGTGGTTATCTCGGCGGACCAGGTGCTTGAGAAAGATACATAACACAATACACCAGTGAGTTACATATTTATGAGTAGCCACATTTCACAGACAACATAGATGACTACGTAAATGAAGGAGTTTCTTTCCTGGAGGCACTGTATCTAACTGATTGAGAGCCAAGTTATACATCCACCATGTTACTGATTTCAGTGTCCTATTTGTGTATCGTTTTAAGGGGCAGGAGTTCTAGCTTGTAGAGGCAGTGAAATGTGCAGTGACCAATTAGCTGGAAAACATAGTCCTTATTTCTGGTCCTTTAATGCTGCAAGCTTTTAATCTGGCTGTTGGCTTTAGTTGGTCGATGGTTTTGTTCCCTCCCTTTTCCCTCGCCCTGTCTACCTACAGCCAAGTACATATATAAATGATTCAGATGTGTTTGTAGTAATACAGCCTATTTCAGCAGGAATTCTGTCTCTTTCTCTTGAAAATAGATTGACTTGGGGGGGGAGGAAAGGTGTTTTGTACAAATATGAAATACTCTTAATATTTCCATTTTACCATTCTTCAATTTTTGCCAAACAAAGACTGATAAATAGGGTTTCAGAGAACAAATTTCACAAAAAGATTTCCCAAGCAACATAACCGCATTAACAAAGCTCAGATCCCTGTTCCTTGTTATGTCTCTGATATGTACTGTTAAGCATGCTACATAATATGTTTTTAATCTAAAAATTAATATCATACAAAGAGAAATACCAAATGCAAATGTGCATGCAAAAGAGGTTTTGTTTGGTCATTAATACCTAAATTACAGCTGATAATATCTCCCACAAGTAGCTCAATATGGAGGTGTGGTATAATTTGGTAAGTTATTGTGTCTTTCTTACCTAGTGTCTTTTCCCTGGAAGAAAATAACTCTTTTTCCCTAGGTATGGGAAATTATAACAGCTTGGTAAGGAAACAACATATAATATAATAAAATCTGTTGTTGTTGTTTTGGTCTTGGTCTCCCTAAAATCACAAGTCAGAGAAAATAAATATATTTTTTTAATGAATAGAACCTAGAAAATAATCATCCTCTATTGTTTGTTGAGATCTTAAAGTAGTTTAAGTTGTTGTGTTTGAATAATATGAACTGCTATGTTTGGTGTATTTCCTAATTATGGGTTCAGTTCTTAGTAACTGTACTGAAGCACACTCTGAGGTATTGAGAAGGCAGGCATAATAACCACTCCATCATCTGTTCATAATTTCCTGTTCTTGCATGTTGCCTGATGTCTAGCAATGCTTGGAGTGGTTCATGGTGTCTCTGCTTTGTAGAAAAATGATGCAGTGGAAGATGTGAGGGATTGTGGACATGGGACGCAAGCCTGGAGCATTGCTCTTGCATGTTTCTTTCGTTTCCTTCCCCCAGTACAACACCAAAGAGAGCATAGTTGTCACTAGTGGTTCCTCAAAGACTTTTGGGGATGCTGCAAAGACACTCTTGGGCTGCTCTGGCAATGGTTAGGCAACAGCGTGGTCAGGATTCAGTTTACCGCATTTTCATCATACTCTGATGGTTTATTGTAGTTTAGTAAGGATTTGCATGTGTCACTTGAAGTCAGATCACTTTGTTATTCTCAACTGTATGGTACCTACCTGTTTTTAATGGCTAATAATCAGGTCTATTCTAATATTAGAACAAGWTATCCAAAACATGGCATTCTGTTCCCTGAGGTGTCCTACTTGTTTCTGTGCTGAGGCTGTGTTTGAATTTTCTTTTATCTATTTTCCAATGGGACTGCTGCTGTATTTTTCATGCTTAATTGTTTCTTTCTCTCAGCACAGGATTTACGAATATTCTACTTGCATGCTCAGTTCTTCTTAACTGTGCAACAGATTACAGGACTGACACTTCACTCTATTGCAGAAATTTTAAACTAGTTTAAGGCTCCTGACTGGGTATACATCAGAGAGAAATCAGCTCTGTGAATCCAAAACTGAAAACACCTTAAGCCTGGTCAGACAACAGCATAAGTGATCAAAGATTTGCTGAAGATGGTGGAAATATACAGATTTATAACATCTGAGAATCTTATGTTTTGTCTCTCTTTTTTTTTAGCCTTTTTGCTGTTTTTTATAGTGCTTGTTAAATAGAGACTTTGCAGATTACCTGTGCTCCTATATGCTGTTTCTTCCAGATCCCAAAATGTTGTTTCTATTAGTGTTTGAAACTAATAATTTTTTTTTTAAAGGAACATTTGAAAATCAGCAAAATAGGATATATCAACCTCACCATAACCCAACTTAGCATCTGTGAGAATTGGTTACGTGCAACTACAGAAAGAGCAATATTTGCCTGAATGAAACCTTAAAGGAAAAATTAGCCAGACAATAGGGTTCAGATGCTTATTGTTCATCTAGGAAGAAAGTAGGCCTAGTTAAATTAAATAAAAGGAAAAAAAAAGATCACAATGACAAATCTAAAATGAGTTGGCTGCCACTAAAAGCAATGTTAAATAGACAGGAAGAAAGAAAAACAAGAAAATATGGAAGGCCAAAGAAAGATTCTTCAGTCCAATTGAGCTGAGACGTTTCAAAAAGATGTCTGACATCCAGGAGTGGGTATCTGACAGATACATTGATATACTGCAAGGAAAGTGTTAGTTTAGGGACAGGAAAACAAGTTTCTGTCATCTGCATTTCAGGGAGAGCTCCTTTCATGATACTGGCAAATATTTGAGTATCAACAAGTAAATACAAAAGAACAGCCCAAAAAAGAGAAACCAAAGGAAATAAGACAGGTGTCATGTTCTAAGGGGCAGAAAAACTGTAAAACATGGTACTGTGTTCTTAGGTAGGATGTGATGCTTCACCTTCAGCATAATCAACACAACTGTGAAAAATATAGAAAGTGAAAAGAGCAAAGAAAATCCAGTAGATGTTAAAAGTGCATAGCATTGTTTTATTTTTTCTAGGTATTTTTATCATCATATTTCTGAAATTACAGGCTAACTAGAGATGCCTTTAATCGTGTCTTTCAGCATACCATTGCTAACATTACCCTCTCCACTGCCAGTAAAATCACTTTTTAATTAACTTTTATTCTAATTTCCCATTAAAAGATATTTTTCCTCCTCAGAAGAATCCTTGGCCACATTGCTGCTATTAAAGCTTCTTTTGCTTCAAAGAAATAAATAAAATGACCATTATCCAAGTTAAAATGATGGAACACCGTCTCAACAATCTGAATCAAAACCTTGATGAATGCCAACTGAACAAGAAAGATGCATTTGTGGCTGTGTTTAAAAGAGGTAGAATCCAAAGGCATAGGGCCAAATACGTCTCTGAGGGCTTCTGTATAATGAGATAAAGAATCAGAAYAGTGATTACAGTAATTCGGATCAAAATACTTTCCAGGATTCCAGGAAGCTTATATAACCTGTATTACCAGTAGCAATTAGAATTCTAAATGATACCATCCACTCTTCTAGTATCCCATAATAACCACCTCACCCCAAACTCTTACAAAAAATAAACAGCCACTCTGCAAGTGCTTAGTGGCTACCCTTTTCTTACTCTGAGTTAACAGCTACTAGGAAACAATAGCATTCTGTCTTCCTGTCTTTGCAGCACAAATAAATACAATATTTTGGAGTCTGAAAGTCCCAAAATGTCCCACAGCAAGAGCCCATCAATATCCATTACCTTACCAATATGTGCATGATATGGATGGCATGCCATGGTTCATTTGCTTTTTCTTTCTCTCCATCTCTCTAAACACTAAGTTAGGTAGTTCTGGTTCAGTACAGCAAGACAATATAGCATAGATTGTCAGGACTTGGTCTGACTTGAATCGCTGCCATCGGGCTATAGATGACTTTTTTTTTTTTTTTTTTGAGTTGCATAGGCCTGAAGGTAGCCAGTTACCCTTTCAGCCTGCAGTCTGCTACTGAAAGAGGACAAGAAACATCCTTTTGCTATCACACTGGCATTTTTTATTGCAAGGGCAAACAATGATGAAGCAAATTTGTTTTTGTTCAGAATGTGCACTTTCTTCTTCTTCAAAATACCTTCTGGATGGTGCACAAAAACTGTATTTGTGAGTTAGAAAGTTGCTGTAAGTAACAGAAATACACCAAAATGAATGTATACAAAAATCAGTGTTGCTCATAATTTGCCTTTTGCACAACAGAATGATGTAGCCATTCAATGATGACCAATTATTCTTATAATACAATACAAAATATTACATCATTAACCTCAGTCAAAACTTTAATTTTCTCTTTATTTTCTTTTTTTAAGTGTAACTCCTTACAACTTCTTTTTAAACTATCCTGAATGGCAACCAGCTTGGGATATACATATAATGGTTTGCCTATATCAAGATACTTTCTTCCTAGACGAAGAATTTCATTAACAAAAAATGAAGCAAAGCTCTTCCCCAGGAATAAGTTTCTCTCATGATCTGACTTCTCTCTCGATTTTAAATTTTTTCTCCACATATATTTAAAAAAAATTTCTGCATCCTATTGCTGTAGTGCATCAAGTCTTGCTTCAGATCTTCTCCAAACAAGATGGAACTACTGGAACCAGCCAAGGACTCACCCTAGCTTAAATGCTGTAACCCAAAAAGAAAAGAAAAAAAACACCCCTCAAAAAAAAAAAAAAAAAGTTCCACAGGTAGCGCAGGCTTGCTTGATCCATTAGTCTCAGTTCTGTTGTGATAAAAGTTTTTCTGACAAATTTTTTCCATTAAACTGATAGCTTGGCTTCAAGCTGCTGGAAGTGAATTTTAGGTAACAGCCTCTGAGAACATACAGGAAAAAGTGGAAAGAACAAAGAAAAAAATTAGTGATTGTCTCAGGTGGACTTAAAAAGCCTTATTTTTGCTATTATACCTGTGGGAGCTAACCAGTCCTTAGCTTGTCACCTAGAAGGTGTAAATTGGCAGCACTAATGTCAGATGACACTTTCTTAGGTTATCTGTGACAGATAAAGAAAGATTTCTACCTTTCATCTCTGTTCATCTCATGTCACTACAAACCACCTGCTTTGTTCTAGGATCAAGACTCATATTTCTCTGTCTTGCCTTCTTCTTAACTGTGATCTTCTCCAGTATATTTTATTCAGGGAATGAGTTAATATTATCAAACCTCATTGGTTAGGAATTGAAGGCAAAATATTTTGTTACACCGTCTTCCATTTGTTACTATTGAAACAAACCCAAATATTTTGGAAGAGAGAGACATTTTCTGTATGTATATATGTTACTTAGCTTAATCAGGGATGCAATATAAAACCCAAAGGCTAGGTACTAAATAAGACTATTATTATTTCTTGTAGGCCTTTGGCTGTTATTCTAGGTATAAAATGAGGACAGAAAAAAAAAAGGTGTCCATTACAAAAAAAAAAAAGAAACTCAGTAAATATCCATCTATCTATCTATCTGTCTCTATATTCAGTATTCCTTATAGCATAATTTGTATATTACATATAAATATACATATGCACACACACACATATATATATAGTTTGTTTCTCAGTATGTTTCTGTATCTTGCTATCTTTTCCTCTCTACTAAATTTTCTTTCTTTCAAGATGTTTTCTCTTTCTCACCCTCCTGAAAATTGCCCTCACTGACAGAGGCAGAATACCGCTGAACTGGAGACTGGTTTTCCATGTAGGCTTTCTTGGTTGATTGCTCTGATCTTTACACCTGCCCAGGACGGCTACCTCTGCTCCCGGAGCCATGGCAGCAGGTGCTCAGCAGCAGCCTCTGTCCACCAGCCTTTCCCCATGCTCTCTAGGTTCTGATGGCAGCTAGTAGCTTCTGAAGCATCAGGTGAAGAAATGATTGGAAGTGGGGCACCAGTAAGCATTTTACTCCTCCTTGGGGCAGTATCATTATGATTGGCTGGGTCTGTTTGAATGTTCAAGTGCAGGATGCATCTCTGGTCCAAAAACCAAAGCAAAACGAAACAAAACCCCGCAAAAACATCAGAAGCTATTCAGCCCTGGCTTCTTCTTGGCAAAGCAGAAAAAACTGTGAACAGCTTCATCTACTGATTGTTAATGTCCAATAAGGTGCGGAGGTATCTAATTCTCTACTCATGTAACTCTGCATTAGTTTGGAATCAGGTGCAGAAAAGAAATTTAAAAATAAGTGTGTGGTGTGTGTGTGCTTCTGTCTCTGTCTGAGGTAATTTGCAAAGTAGTGCAATCAAGACTTGCCAGTCTCTGTAGGCATTGACACACAAGGTATAGTTATGACCAGCATTATGTCTGACAGGCTGAATGAGCCATATATTAGCTGGGTTACCTGGAAACAGATGAACAGTATTATATAGCTTTTCTTCATTATTGGAAACAGAAAGACAGTATCTCTAAGCACTAACTTAAACATATTGTAGTCTAAATACATACATTATACAGTATAAAGGAGTAACAGCAGTTAGTGCTTGTATCAAGTTACAATTTTGCAGTAAGATTTCCATCACAAGGTTTAATTTTTTTTCCTATCCAAAACAAACAATGATTCATTCTCCAGCCTTTCTAGTGCCCATCGCTGCTTGGAAAAGCACAGGGGATAGATATCTGAAACCTCTCAAGACAACTTAATCCCCAACCTAGATTGTTAAATCATGTTCTCCTCTTTAACAATGTGAATCTGCTAAAAGAGAGAATCCCCACTGTTGGTTACTTTTTAAGAACAAACTAATCCATGAGGGTCACATCGATAACTACAGTCTTCATGATGCTATATTCTATCCCAGGTCATAGAGCTGAACACCTTACAGTAGCAGCACAGAAGATAACCGAGTGGTAACTAACCTGAAACCAAGAGGCCAAATCATAAAAACCCTTATCTTGTTGTCCCATTGCACTTAATTAGTCATATAAAAAAGTGGAACTGAAATTTTTACTGTTGGCAAACAAACTGACAAAAGTCCATTACGTTGTGATTACCTAGGTTCAGAAATTTGCAGAGCATTTTACAAAGAGTTTAAAGTATGTTTTCATTTCAAGCATCATGGAATTGCTTTTCTTTCTATCACATTAAATTCTGACAGCATCTTAATATAAATCTTTTACCCCTGAGATTAAACTTTTTCTTATGAATGATTCTCAGTTACTAATTTGGTCAAGGTTAGAATCCAGCTTGTCTTCTGTGGCACAAATGAAGAATAAATTAAGGCAGAAAACTGAAAAGTGCTGCTCTTTCGAAAAGAACCTTTGATGAGAAAAAAATCATAATTTTATTTTAAGTAAGTTTAATCACAGTTAAATAATGCTGGACCACCAGAATATTTGTTTAATTGAATAGAGACATGGGATGTAGCAAAGGTAATTTGTCACACTAAGGAAATTTAGGTATGATTCAGTTTCTTCACACACAAAAATCTACCCTCCATTCTCTACAGAGAATGTTAAGCACATTATTTATCCTCTTGGCATCAGTGTTAGCTGTGTTATCATGTGAACTAAGTCGATAAAATGTGTAGTTTAGATCATTTCACAGGGAGAAGCTGGGCTCTGCAAGGAGGATGATTGTTATTTTTACTTTTCTTTTCCTTACATGGGTACCTCACCGCTTGAAGATTAAATTTGCTTTCACATTTTAGATTACTATTGAACTTTTTTAAAGAAAGTCTAACCTTTGCAAAGTATCAAAGTCCCAGTGATAGAATCTAAAATTGATGAAGGAAGTTTATAAATGAATTTGAGACTCTGAATTTTTAACAGAATAAAATAGAAATAGATAAAATTGAAAAATAGAATAGATAATGCTAATAACTTTTATTTCATTGTTTCCAAAGCATTTGCCATAACTGAATATGGGAAGGATTTAGAAACTGAATACACATAATTTAATTCACTCATGCAGGGCACCGTTTATATTCCACCTTGGACTATGGTCTTGCAGAGAAATCCATTCCCATGGCTTTTTGTCCCAGCCTGGAATTCCGTTGTGGGATGATGACATAAGGAAATGGTAGGAAAAATTTTCACACGCTTTGCTTACTAGCTGTTGTTAAGCGAAGCTGATGATTTTACAGCATCTGATTTCAGACAGAGTCCATGCAGGAGGTGTGCAGCTGCCGGGGGAAGCCACCAGGGACCTAAGCGCACAGAGGGCCCTGGCCCTGGTGCTGCTGGGCTCTGCGGGTCGTGGCACTGAGGGAGGCATCCTGTGGGAAGGGGAGGGCACAGCCCTGCTGGCCAGCTGGACACTGCCACACGCCTCGTCACCCACCACCCGGCAGATTGAACTGTATAAGAGACAGTTCGTAAACCAAAATTTCTGCTAGTTCAAGAAAAAACTTAAAAAACAAATCAAGCAAGTTCTGTTCCCCAAATCTGTAGTTCATTGCCATATTAACCARCTTATCCATGACCAGTCTGAGCAATACCTCTTCCTTGTTTCTCCACCATCCTACTACGTGCAGAGGCTCGTCCAGAAGTCCTCATCCATGGTTACTAGCTTTGCAGCAGGCTCCCATTTTGAGGCCATGAAAGCTATAATTTTGGCATAACCTATAGAGAATAAAACACAAATAGCATTGTACTTAAATTCTCCAGCTCCAGAACTAGCCCTTGCTGGTTATGACTGAAACATTTGCCTAAGATAGGGTGAAGAAGCTTACACTGAAAGGAGAACAACTTCAGACTTGGATGCTGTCAGTCTAATACCTTGTGAGAGCAACACAGCCACCCAAAGTATAATTCATTGCTGTTTTTTGGTCTCTAATGAAGTTCACTGGTAAAAGTATTTCTTTGTTTCATGACCCCTTTCCCTCATGAACATACAACAGGAAGGCCTAAGCATTATAGAGGCAGTTCTTTTAGTATGCATGTCTTACTAGTGTAAACAGAGAGATGTACAGGTACACCTTGTTTTATCGTGCTTCTCTTTATTGCGCTTTGCAGATACCACTTTTTTTACAAATTGAAGGTTTGTGGCAACCCTGCATCGAGCAAGTCTACTGACACCAACAGCATGTGCTCACTTCGTTTCTCTGTGTCACATTTTGTACATTGTTTTTTTAGATATAATGCTATTGCACACTTAATAGACTACAGTATAGTGTAAACATAATTTTCATATCCACTGGGAAACAAAAAAATTCATGTGACTCGCTTTCTTGTGATATTCGCTTTATGGCAGTGGTCTGGAACCGAACCCACAATATCTCCAAGGTGTGCCTGTATAAGGGAAGAAGAAGCAGTAAACTGTAGTTATTGTATTTACATACCTATGTATAATAACAGGAGTTAGCTGCTTCTCTTCCCTTTATGGGAAGACTTTAATCTAAGATTTTCCTTTGTTAGTGCTGTTTGTCCCAGCTACATCACTTTATCATAGCAAACACCACACCAGAAGGTACCAAAATTACTTCTAAAAAAGGAGCAGCAATATGAGAATGTTTTTTCAATGAAAAGATGCATATTATCTAACTTCTTGCTGGCAAGATTGATCACACATTCCAAATTTAAAAAATTGCTATTATGAATCTTCTTGTTTCTTTATTCTCTTTAATCCAGCTCAGTTTAAGAGCAGGGATACTTACGCAGCAGCAGGATAATGTCACCCTTACCTTCACTGTCTTTACACTTGTCTCGGCAGTTGTGTGAGGTACATGATACAGAATGGTTTTCATTCCAGAGGCATTCATGCAAACATTTTCCTCCTTTGATCAATACAAACATTTGAAGTCAGTGCAGCTACTCTAAATCTGTGTGTATAGTAAAGAGTATAATTTGGCCCATTGTCTAGATGCGTTTTGTGCTTTTTATCATGCGTAGTAAAACAGTGTTTGTACCCAAAGGACATCCTAAGTGAACTGACAAAACAAGGATTCACTGAATGCATTACATGAAATGGATCATCAGAAGCAGATACTCTGTTGAATATGTAATGAAAAGTCAGATCTATTGTATTATATTATTCCTAATTTTATTGCTAAACTAGCCAATATTTCTAGTCATTAGCAAATAAACAAAAACAACAAAAAACACCTGAAAAATACACAGATAAAAGATCAGAAAATAGAAAGAATGCTATGCATGCTTTAAAAAGTTTTTCCTTTGTTTTTGGTTATTTAAAGGACTGTGAAGATAAATTCTGCTCGAAAGAGAGGATGGTGATGTTATGTGATGGATCAGGAAGGAGGTGTCAGGTCTAGGGAGAAGCCTCGGACATGACATCAAAGTGCTTTTAAGGACATTTGAACATTGAAGTGATAGCTGACTGGTATTGGACACAGCAACCTAAAGCCTTCAGAATAGTGGGTAAAGAATTACAAATGGAGAAAGAAGGCAAATTACAGCAAAAGGAGGGAACAGCTGAGTAAGAGAAGAGGAGTGAAGCGCATGATAGACATGTCAGTACCCTTGTTATGCCTTAGTTATTTCCTGAATGGACTACTCCTTTCTGAAAACACAAATGGAATGGAAAGCTAGATTTTGGAGATGCTGTAAAGGGAGAGGTGGAGGGATGTAGTAACAGCCTGAATGTGAGAGATAAAGGATAGAAAAGTGTCTAGTATAATAATAAGTTACCTGTTTTGGAGATGAGAGGAATTACAGGCTTATGTGCAATGATGGGAAAGGATGCCAAGGAGAGGACATGTTCTACAAAACAGTTATTATTTGCTTCCATCCTTCCAAATGGTATGTATTTCTGCTGTAGAGACATAGTACATCCATAGTGGTTTTCAGAACTAAAATTCAAGATATACCAAGCATTAAATAAATGTAAAATTTAAGGTGAGCTAGGATGTCCAAAATTTATATACGGACACCCAAAATAGGATGTCTATATGGAAAATTCAAGAAATGTCTTACATAAGAACAGGTGGATTAAAATACTTGACCATAGATATTAATAAATGCCAGATAACTTTGGTTTACGTTATAGACTCTATTACAAGGTGTTGATTAAACCAACTTTAATGTGTTTAAAAACAAACTTAAACAATGGTGAAGTACCTGAAGAAGAGTGCAGATGTTTTAGAAACCATGCAAGCAAAACCCTTTGTCTGTTCTGATTTTTTTTTACGATTTTTACCTTTCTACCTGCAAATATGGCAAAATTGTGTTGCTGAACACAAGTGGGTAGGACTCTAGATCTTAGAAGAGGAATACGCATAGGCAGTGTATCAACATCTTTCTGTGACAGGTCTAAATCTTAATTACAGTGTGTCAGATCAGTTATCCTAGGTAATGGAAAAATTCCATAGCTCTTCTGAAAGGTATTTCTTTTTCTTTCTTTGAACTTACCTTTTTATGGTTCCTATTCTGTGTTGCTAATTGAATCAAGTCAGATTTAATTCGACTGAGACTGCAGCGCTAGTGTCATCACCCTTTAAGCTCTTAAATCCCTCTGAAACCTCCTTCAATTGCTTTTCTAAGTGGCACAGCCTCTTTCCAGAGCYCCTCATTCTGTAAAATGTGTGCTAGATTTTGTTCAAAGTTGTCCTCCTGCCTAATGCAGGTTGTAATGCATGTGTGGTAGTTGGATACGTGTGCAAAACCATAGTCTTGAGGGGAGAGGGAGATCCCACCAAGGACTATATGAAAGATGATCATCAATTCCATTTTTTTCAGTCTGTTACCAAACAAGAACTATTGAAAGACCAGGGGGATATTCATTTGATTTGAACACTTCATTAAAGACAATGAAGTTTCTTTTTTTGTTGTTGTTAAAGGCAAGTTTTAGAATTTTAAATAAAATGTTAATCAACTACATGCTTGACATTGAAGTAAACAGAGACGTATTTCTAGCCTGTTCTCAGGTCTAAACAAATCTTATTCTTTGCACTAGCTAACCACTTGTGACAAAGTCTGCATTTTAGTTTAGGAAGAAAGGTTTGTGATTCATTGTAATTCATTCATACTGTTTCTTACTGCTTTCTTCAGTTTAAAAATATTGACTCATATATTTTAAGACACCACCGGTTAGAAAAAAACTTGTTTTCATAGTATTTGTCTGTTCTACTGGAGTACAGTTGACTGTGTACTTTATATGCTGAGCCAGTCTGAGCTTGCCCTTTCAACTTCCCTCTGTAAAAAATTATGATGTATATCTATGCAAAAAATGAGTTGAGAGAGTCACTAAAGACAAAATGTGGGTTTAAAAGAGAAAGCCAAAGTAGTCCTGTGCCTTATGCATTTTATGTCTACAAGTCTTTTAAAAGTTACCTCAAGTACTAAAAGTAGCTTATCCTGCATTGAAAACACTGCCAGAGGATAATTTACCCAAACAGTAAATCAGTGCATGCAAAATTTCTAACTGCTGTGTCTAAACTTTTTCTGATACCCAAGAAATTCTCTGGTAGAGAGACTGTCTCTTTTCTTTTGACTGTAGAATATCTACCCTGCTTTTTGGTGACTATAAATCTATATAGGTTTCTATAAATGTCCATAGAGACCAACAAAATTTGTATGTTTGGATGTGCATATGCACATTTCTTTTTTTTTACAGAAATATATTTGTACAGAAATTGAATTCTTTCATATCTATATACATACATGCATAAAGAAAACAGTAACGTTTATTCCAACTGAAGCTGGGAATATTTGCATGTTTAGGCTGTCATTTGTAAATCTTATTGTTGAGTATCAGGAATGACAATTTACAGGCTAAAATGAACAAAGTATATTGTGCCTATATTTCCATTGGGAACCAAAATAGAAAGCCAAAGTCACCATCAAAAAACAATAAAAATTTCTCATGATTTATGAACATCAAAACAGTTTTTCATGTTTAGTTTTTTTATGTTTCTGTTTTTTTAACTGTTTGCATATATGCACTACCAATCACTTGTATATAACCTAAACAGTTATTTTGTATTTGAGGTGATATTAAGGGAAAAGGAACACTAATAGATAAGAGCTGGCTGATTTCAAAACCATTAAGACAAACTTCTATTTACTATCAGATTTAATCAAAATTGAGGTCTCTTCATGAAATGTTGCAAATGGAGGAACTGAATTTCTATAGAAAAATACTCTATTTAGTGCTTCTGAGAGGTTCTGTTATCTGTCAAGAAATGGATAAACTGGTTAAGTAAATCTTGTTAAAATAAAATGGACTCTAAGCAAAATCTGTTTAACTTCATACTATGAAGATTTTCAACTAAAGGTACATTAGTTTTAACTAAAAGATGCATGGATTCCTTTTTTTTAAACAAACTAAATATGTGTAAAGTTTTCCAAACTTCTAGTATTGACTTATGTTTTATGTCTTGATACCGCTATCTTCCCAGAAGTCACGCCTGCATCTTATTTTTGTCTGTAAATTCCAGTCTGGTCAAAGGAGCTGTTGTTTGGTTTGTTTATTTCTTGTCGTAAAGGCGACCTTGAAGAAGCTCATCAAATGAAAWAGAAAGTTTAAATTTTAAATTGGAGGAAGAATGGGAGAATCTGTAGGAATAACTTCGGCCTTTCTTTGGCTGCACATTGTCAGGGCACCACGCGGGCAGGCRGCTCCCCGAGGCAGCAGGGCCTGGGGGCAGCAGGGCAGCCCCAGCCCTGGGAGGCGTCGGGCAACGCCACGGGACGAGATGGGGGTCCGTCCCAGGGGCCCGTGGCCAGGCCGGGGCCGGGCAGTGGCAGGGCTGGAGCCGGCCCCACTGCASTGCAGTGGGGCAGTGACAGCCGGCCCCAGGCTGGGGGGAGATGGGGCTGGGGCTGGGGCTAGGGAGGCCCGGGGGTGGGGGGCAGGAACCAGCAGGGCTGGGGGGGCCTCAGGAACCTGACACTCATCAAGTCTGTTCTGTAATAATAATCTGAACTGAAAAAAGAAATTATAATAATTCGCAAATTTCATTAGATTTTGGAAAGTTTCCTCCCACTACATCTAATTTTATTCTCTTTGTAAGCCTGAATGTTGCTGATTGCGTGGGCATACTATAATTTAGTCTGTAAAGCTGTCATAGCAGGCAAAATCTGCTGGTAGTTTAAACCTCTAAAGCATCAGAGGCAAAGCATCCCTAATTCACTTTAGTAAAGCTTTCTGGAGTATGGACCTTTTTCTGTGGCACATAAAACATTTGTTTTTCTAAAGAGCGTTCATATCCCCTATACCTGCTTAGGGAACATACGATGTCTAAACAGCCTTCCTTCTTCTGGATGTTTCATCATATCTTGTTTCGGTTCAGTCGAAAACAAGAAGTTCAGGGTTGTGGGAAAGTAACAAATGAAGAAGAAATTTAAAAAATATGTGGATAAATCTTATTCCATCCAGCCTCAGTAAAAGAGTTAATCAACTTTTGGTTTGTTTGTTTTGCCAAAAATTCTGAAGACTTGGATTGACCTGTTTCAGAAACAGAAATGTAGGTCATTTTTGCCAGAGAGTTTTAACTGAGAACAAAAAAATAATAAAGGTTTGGAGGTTTTTCTGGTTCGTAATGACAATTGCTTCACAATTTTTTGGAGTTAAAACTTAACTCCATTTGGTTTGATATCGGGTTGACCAAATCATTTAGTTCTACCTTTGGTTTGGACTTCTTGTTTTGTCAAGGTGTTTTTGCCAACTTAAAGGGAAATTGACTTTTTTAGCACTGCCATTAGAAATGAACTGAAAAATAATGACTTGGAAAGCTTTTCTTTTGATATGTATTCTGAATGCAGCATTAGAGCTAAATGACCTTAATTTCCTGAAATAATATTTGTAAAKTTTTCTCTGTGGTCTCCTTTACTGTACATTTCTTAATTATTTCTGACCCTTTTCTGTCATTTCTTTGGAGGAGGTGGAAATATAGCTCTCAAATCTTCATAAATAAAACTTATTATTCTGTAGTCTTAATATGGAAAGGTTTTGTTTGTTGAGCACCAGTCATAGCTGTGCAAGTTAAAACATGGAAGACTGGGTTTTTAATGACTGATATATTTATTGCCTTCATAGTTTTTTTCTGTGTATAGATATTATCCTTCTTGAAAGTGAATAGGAAAATTAATGCATGGAAAATTGAAAAGAAATCGAGTAAACACTGTTACTGTAAGACTGAAATTTGTCACATGCTGAAAGAGATGTGATTTGGGGATGAGGAAAGTGAACCGTGAATACCTATCTGTTGGGTATCTGCTCAGATATGCGAGTACCCCCAATGGAGGATAGCTGTAAGATTTGAACAGATAGTATTTTTAAAATCACAGTTAATATGCACTTTGAATTTGACCAAATTTTCTGCTGGTGTTTGCCTGATAAGTCTTCCAGTAAAAGAAGGGCTTGTAGTAAAAGAAAAAAAAAAACATTTTGGACCCATGCCCCACACTAGCTCTTAAAAATCTGTAGTAACTTTCTTGAAAGACTTGACTTCTGGTTCTTTAAGTACAATTGAAAGGATCTGTCTGGATAATAACTTGTTAGCAGACAATTAAAGCGATAACCTTTACCTTCTGTTACCACTCTAACCTTCCCTCCAGTTCTCTTTATTAGACCTCCCTCGGTAAACTGTTAAATCTGGCAACTATTGGTTTGGAGGAATTAAATGCTATCAAAAGTAGTGTTGATGTTAAGATTATAAAGCATATTGTAATCTTTTAAGTTCAAGGTTCTACAATAAAAGCATATTATAATCTTTTAGGTTTAAGGTTCTGTAATAACTGTGTGACTGTTACCATCCTTATAATCTCTGAGCTGAAAAAGATCAGTTGGATAAATACTGTTTAGATCYAGGAAAGATTTGGCCCTGGCCACTTCTGTAAGTGAATAAAAGCCTGTCTCCTCCTCTCTTTCTTTTCTTCCTGTGTAAATTTTCTTGCTAATCCAGCGTTAACTAGATTAATGTAATAGAAAAGGCATTTCTTCCTGCACCACATAAAGGCGGTAGCTGAGTGCAATGTGTATCCTGCTTAGTACTGCATGAGTGTTGAGAATTTAATGAGCTCATATCTTCTTCCTGAAAGAAAGGGGGGAAAAAAGGCTGGCCTAATGACTGCTTTTACAGCTGGCAATGGCAGTGCAGTTAATATACTGCTAAGTACATGGAAACGGCAGTGTCCTGCCACCATTAAGTATAGGAGTGTAGATATTGCTGTTGCTCTTGATTAACTAGGGGGAAATCAGGGAGGGAAAGGTGTAAGCAATGCAAAGGGTGATTTGAAAGAGAGGCCTGTCTCAAAGGCCTGTGACTGCACTCCCTCCTAGGATTTTTCTTCCAGGCAAAGAGGACTTGTGAGAGATGCTAAAGCTAGGCCAGCTAGTGGACCTGTAATAGCTGTTGTTCAGATCCTTTGCTGTACCACAGTCTTCCCTCTCTTTTCATCAAGTTCTTGTGAAATCTCTCAGAACCCATTTATATAGACAATTTAAGTTACGGGTTTTTCCTATAAGAAAGCTATGTCTATGAGCTGATCTTCCAATAGTTGTGGTCTTGTTTTGGGAAGGTGAAATCCAGCATGGAAGAGATAATGTGCCTGAAGTGTAGAAGTAGAGTACCTGAGCTACTACTGAAGGTCTTTTTTGTACTCTGTGGGAGAGAAAAGCATTTGTGATGCTTGTCATAAATCTGCTTTGATATAAACAGAAAGAGGTAGACAGAGAGCACTGGTAAAACTATTCTTTTTTTTTTAAACTACCCTGACTTTTTGACCTAGGAGGACCTCATGTTACTGACTTTCAGGGCTCAACGCATAGCTTACTTATTAGTTCTATGAGCCTTTCTAAAGGGCATGACATTGTGCCTTTGGCAGAAGAATGAATGCGAATAACTTACTCTGATGATATTATTCTACAAATTTCAGGAACCTAGCAGTAACTGATGTTTGGGTTTTTAGTTTTGGGTCTTGTGTGTTTTTTTTGGGGGGGCGGGGGGGGGCTCTGGTGCTAGTAATGATTTACCATAATAAGTTTGGTGCTTTGAGTTATAAACTTTTAAGAGTATCTGGAAGAGAGATAGGGAAGCTTAAATTATTTTTATTGTTACACAAGAACATGTATTTATGTTGTGTGGAACTCTTTCGAGAAACAGGTAAAAACATTCCTCAGCCTGTCTGAGCATAGTAGAATAATGTACTAGCGTTCACAGTTGCATTCACCTGCATTTATGCAAGTACATGCATGTACAGGAAAGCCTTATTATGTATTTTCAAAACTGCTATCTATAAGATTCATTATGATTCACATGGATGCTTGTGCTATCAAATTATTATCAGATAAAAAACAAGCCCTTAATAATAATAATCGGTCTACAAACTGTCCAGCTGTTACAATGGCTGTAATAACAACATGGCTTCAGTGTATGGACATATGGTTATACTCAATTAATTACTTAAGCATTGGACTGTGCTGTATGCATGTACAGAGTTTAGAACATGTTGTCACTGCAAATGCTGTGATAGAGACAAAAGYAGCAAGTTTACTTTAGGGAAGCATATTGCTGATTTAGGAGTGTAATGGCCCCTGACAAACTCATTCATAAGTGTTATATACTGTTGACATAATAGCATAAGTTCAGGAACATTTTCCTTAATTGCCTTTTCTGATTGTTGACAGGTTTTGTTTTCTCAAACAAAATCAGTGAAAAAAAGTCTATTATCCCGAAATAAGGCAGACAGAAAGCTTTTGCAAATTTTATAAAGAATACTGCTTTTATTCAGATATGCTTGTACTGGTAGGTAAGGCATTTAATTTCAGAATTGCTGTCAAGGGAGGTAGTGGGCTGTCAAGCTCTAGGAGGTTGATGATATAGTCTCTAGAACTGGTTGAATTGTTTTCCTGTGAAAATAAATTATCTAAGCAATTACGCCTTCTTTATTCTGTTAGACAATCGTTTATCAAATGAGCTTCATTCCTTAAATGTGATTTTTATGCATAAATGTAATCTGAATAGCTTAGATAGCAGTTTTCAGTCTAGGGGGTATTTGTGAATTGTCCACTTTGACTATTTTTTATCCTTTACTTGTGGTGTGTAACTGGTTTCATCTGATGTACATTATTGATTATTTGACTGTTTGTGGAGAACTGACAGGTTTTAAACAGAGGAATAACAAATTAAAACTGAAAATAATGGTAACACTTTTAGAAGTAGTATCCAGTTGTTGGGATTTCCAGTGCAACTGTTCAGAAACAAATAAAGCGTAATTCTTCATGTCAGAAACTTCTGATGCACATGATAGTCTATTCTGGATGAAATGCTATCAGTTAATCTGGTTTCCATCTAATCTCTCTTCCCTGAAAAAAATAGCAAAGTAGAGAGCACTAGTTTAAGCGACTTTGCCTTGGTCTACCTGTTTCCCTCCTGAAATTCTTAGAAGTGAGACAGAATGAGCAGCCGGTAGAGAGGTACGCTGTCTCCGCACGTGTCTCGCTGTGCCTTTTTTGGGGATCATCTTTCCTCTGAATTTCCTTGTCTGGTGATGCTCCAGGCTTGAACACAGGCTAACACTTTCAGCTCTGGCAGTTTCATGTTACTCTTTGAAGACAACTTTGTGCAGAATGGATTGCAGTATACATTTGTATACAGGCCATTTAAATATTGCAAGGGATGTTCAACCAAGCAGTTGATGGGACTAAGGGGTGTTTGTTCCCCCCTCTGGATTTGCCTGAAATATTTTGTCATGCAGCTGCAAATACTATAGTCGAGAAGTTTGTTTAAGTCATGAGACCGTAAGGATGAGAAAGGAGGAGTCTGGGACATATTAAAGCTTTCTTTTAAATGATACTGGATAGAATTAGCCTTCAGAAATTCAGTGTATTACAAATGGCAGGTACAGTTTCAAAATATGAAATAGATTATAAGAGAGAATAAAGGTTACATTACTATCCAGTAGGAGATGACAATGTCTTTTTTGTTTGCTTGACAAATTTTCATTCAGGAACAAATGAGTTACAGTCTTTCATGAAGTAAAAGTCTTTTCATTTAATTATTTTTCTCTCAGGCAGSTGTAATATGAAAGAGAAACAAACAGCCTTTCTGCACCAAAAGCCAAATAATTCAAACACTTTAGCACCGTGCTGAGTAGCCTGTACTTATTCATGACTATTTGATTTCATGTCAGAGGGAGATGGCTCCCCAAACTAGTCATTGCAAATTTCTGTTAATGGGTTTCTTTGCTCCATCAGTCACTTGATGGTTTCACCTCTTGAGAAGCTCCTCCCAATGCAATTGCCATAAACTTCTAAAGAAGAAAACAAGTGTAATGGCCAAATAGCTGAAGTGGGACTTGAGTAATAGGTTAAGTTGCTAGTGCCATCCATTTTAACCTTGAGCATAGAGCTCAAGGTTTTTTTCCCCCCTACTATCTCTAAAGAAGAGATGGTAACATCTCAGTTTCTCTCATTTCTCTTGTTTGTTTAGACTGTGAGTATTTTGGAGAAGAGATCATTTCCTATATGTTTTATTTGCTAAGCACTGAAGTAATATTCATATTCCTATTGTTGTATATAGATATTCATATATATATATGTATAATAGATAAGGATATGATGTGCAAGTGGAGTGAACAGTTATATATATGCTGTGGAGTTGTTTTTTTTTTTAAGCAAGTAAACCTCAGCTGACTGAGAAGTTCACAACATTATTAATTATTTGGTCATGATTTTAAGTTAATTTACAGAAGGACATTCAACCATTCCAAAAAAACCTTCAATTKTATTCTTTTTTTAAAGTAGCATTTTGAAGGGGATGGATACAAATCATTGCTTTATGACACCTCTTTTTATATTTTGACTCTCTGATACCTTTGTATTGACTAAAGATAAAGCAAAGCTCCTAGACTGAAACTTCACTTTTTTTAAAGCAATTATTTTCTCCAGTCAGTATTTCCATTAATAGCCTGTGAGAAAGCACAGTTCATAGCTTTTGCCTTCTTTGACATTGTGAAAGATTCCCTGCAATGTAAAAAAAAAAAAAAAAAAAAAAACTCAGAAAGGGATAAAGAGAGGAAATTTTACTTTTGTGGGCTGCATAAAAGTTTTGGAAGAGTTGATAAGACAGTGTATATATATACATATGTATGTATGTATGTGTGTGTGTGTGNTATGTGTGTGTGTGTGTGTGTGTGTGTGTGTATTCAAATGTCTTTATGGGCAATGCAGAATAGCCAGACAAAATGATGACAAGGTAACAGCATTCGAGTAGATTAAGTAATATTACTCCCATATAAGTTTATTACTAAGTGTGATAAATCAATCCATTTAACAATTCATTTAACTAAACATTTACCTCTATGAAGAAAGAGCCTCCATTTCCTCCATTTAGTTCTCTGAGTTCACTTGAGAATTTTTAGAATATCCAATTTTAATTAGACTTCTTAATGCCAAATCAAACAACCCCGTGTCTACGTAAATTGCTATATCATGCTTATGCTATATTTTAATAATATATATTGCAGTGTATTTCTATTTTAATCTTTATAGTTATATCAATATCCTAAATTGAATCCTATCCTTGCAAATTCTTTGCCAAATTTCTATGCCGCTGTTACCCCACTAATCTTCATGGAAGGAAAGGGAAATAGGAGCACTACAATGCAATACGAAGTTTAACCAGTTTTGGATAATACAGTTTAAGGTTAGAAATCGTGTTCTAAAAGTCCAACTAGGGAAATGCTTTATTAAATGGCCACTGAGTTGAGGAGTACCTGCAGATGTGGCTGTAACAGATGGACTTGATCTCATATCCTTTATAACGTTAAGCACTGTTATACTGAATCAGGAAACCCATGGAAAACCATTACCGTCTGTGATCCTCACATGACATACCTACTGAAAAAGTGAAACTCTAAGAAACACTTTCTACTTAGGCTTATTTTAGTGGACATTACTGTTTGTGGTTTACATGGTCTCACAACTCCTGAATTTCACCTTGGATCCATAAGGAAAGCAAAAATAGGCTGTGAGAGCTCAAGACATAAGATATAATTCATCTAACTCCTCCTCAAAAATGAAAAAAGAGAAATAGAAGAATGCAGGCAACAAGGTGAACTAATAGTTTGCTTTGACTTTCAAACCAATGGAGCAATGCATCAGTAGTTTTGTAAATAGAAACCTTTTGCAATATTTAATTTCTTAAATTCCTCTGAAATTAATGTTAACAGAGCAACTCCAGTGGGCCATAACTTATATTTCCCAAATCTGCAGAGGCTTTCCTGATTGGAGGAAAGAAAACAAGTTGAAAGGGTAAGAGATGCAAGATTTCAGCCTCTAACACATCCCAGAGCTGTGCAATTCTAAGGACATAAGTTATGCCAATGATGCAGTTATCAGTATTGTTTGGAGAAAATACAAGAAAAGCTGCAGGGAAGTATGATTAATCCCAAAGTGATTAAATTCCATTTAACTCTGTGAAAAACTAATGTCAAGATCAAATGCCGGCTCCCGTATATTTGAGCCTTTGAAGGCTCTTGCTTCTTGCATTAATCTGAGACATACTGTTTTTTTCATTTCTTTATTCAGTCTCATGATTAGTAAATTATCAATACCTACACGAAACTTGTGGAAAACAGAAAGCTAAATTGTTTGACCTGATTTAATAGACTTATATAGCACTAGAATGTGATTGGCTTTGATTTATGAAAATGTTTGAGTGTTTTTTCAATGTGTCTTTTTCTAAGACTCCATATATTTATATACAATTTATCCAAATCACTATCAGCAGAGATTTTTTTCAGGAGAAATATGACGTGGTAAGAGAGACAATTTATGTGACCAGTATTCTGTGTGGGAGTAGTTGATTTGACTAGATCAATGATTACTGAATGTTGATAGTTCCTTTTTTTTTCTTTTAGTGAAATTATAGATTTAATGTTGTGCCTTATAATTTTAAAGCAGTAGAAGGTTTTGCCTTTCTATTTTTTAAAGGGAAGAGAGAAATAGGAATTTGGGGGGCAAGGTTTTTATATTGTTTTAAGTATTTTCCTTTTAGGGTACTTGGTGTGATAGTAGTCATTTTAATATAATTGTCTCATCAAAGACATTCAGTGCTCAGGGTATATTTATGCACACTTATATTACATACTCCAAGTCACTCTCTGCTTTTAGTTCTGCATCTAAGTGGTCCCTGCTTTGCTTTGGAAGAAGCAGGATTTATTCCAATAAAATGAGTGTATTAGAGTCCATTTGTGCTGGGATTTAATTGGCTCCAATGGGGAGCCACTCAGCAGGACTGTGCCTACTGCTTGCACTTTCTTTGCAGCTAAGCTTTTTCACTATAACAGTTGAGTTGATCAGTTTACCATTGACCTAGAAATAAAATTAGCAGGCACAATATGCCAAGGACAATGTGATTACTATACAACTTAGGAGCAGGTTTTTTGGCAAATCATGTAGCCATCAGAAGAAAGCAATTGCTGTAAATTTACTGCCTCTCTTTTGGTTTTGTGTACTACAGCTGAGTGAAATTCACTGCAAAGAGTGAATTTTTTTCTTTAGGTAATTTTCACTGATCTGATGGTTATCCTCAACTTAATCTCTGTGATCTTGACTTTTCTTCTTTGATGTAAACTACAAAAAAACTCCCTTCAAAACTGTGGAAAATCAAACTGTACATAGGCTACAACATCTGAAAGAGCCCTGATGTGACAATAAGCAGTGTTATTCCACTTAATTGTGGCAAGGAAGGAAGAGGGAAGTGGAAATATTTTGAAAACTCAGAAGGTAGCTGTGAAGGGTTGCAGTGTTCTGAAACAAAAGCTAAAAAGGCCAAGAACAACATGTAAATAGCCTGAATTCACTTTAAATTGTATGAAACTGCTAGCAATCATAAACCAAGCTAATGTGTTAAAAGACGTAGTCTTTGCTCATTAATAAATGACTAATGACTATGATTTTAGTAGAGGGATTTGACAAGAATTCTCCAAAGACTGAATGACAGAGAACATTCAAACAGATCTATTTATACTACTGATTTTCACAAAGAGGTATCTTTTTCATTCTGCTAACTGGGAAAAMCTGAGATAATGGGGCTGTGATTCATTAAGCACTTGGAAAATGTGCACTGTTTCCTGTGTTCTTGTAAAACATATAGGAAAATATTGAAGGCCCTGATGTAGCTTGATGGTTTACACAACTGAAAAAACAATATCCTGGTGAAACATTGAATAGTTCTAACATCTATGATAAATCTTGTAAGGTTTTTTATTAATATATTTTCCCTGAGGAAAATTATTTTTTTTTGTATCTTCTTTCTTGGGGGAAGGCTGAGTGGAAGATTATAGAGAAAATGATTCACAAGCACAACTTCTTATCATCTTAAAAAGGAAGCGTATTCAGGAGCAGTTCAGTTCTGACACTAGATGTTTGGAGTACAATAATGTTTTACCTATTTTATATTAATTGAAGAGTTTTGGAAGAATTTTTAATGCTGCTCCAAAACCACCAATTGAATAATCTCAGGAAAAGTGATTTGAAATAATTGATGGAGAAAGAGCTCAATGGTAGTTGTCAATCACAGTGAGTTATGATTGAGTACTGTATGTCTGAATAGCTATAGAGGCCAGTGGGGTGGTGGTGCCTGCCTGGCTGGCAGAGCTGTACCCTCCCCACGGGGTGCAGTCCCACAGTGCCACAACCCACAGAGCCCAGCAGGGCTGGGGCCAGCGACCACCAGGCAAAGCAGTGGTGGCACTGAGGTGGTGTCAGGATTTGGGGGGCAGGATCAACGAGTTACACGGCCAGGCAGAGGCATAGTCCCAGGGTGGCTCAGACAGAACCAAGGGTGCACCTCACACCTTACATGCAGCTCTCAAGCAAAAAGGGGGCCAGGCCCCCACTTCCCTCTGCTCCTTCCACCATGGTTCTTCCAGAACAGTTTTCTGATTCAAAGCTACATAGCTGCACCAAAAGCTGGCCCTGAGCCCGGCAGCCAAACCCCTAGGAGTGGGAGGGGAGACTTGCACTCAGGCCCCTGGCAATGTGTACAGGAAATGTGCAACTCCATCAACTAAAAGTGCCCTTTGCTGGGTTTCCACTTTCTGTTTGGAGCACAGTATGGCAGAAAGGAGCATGCAACAGATCTAGCCCTCATGAGAGTGACACACTGCTGGGAAGCAAAGTACAAGAAAAAGAAAAAAAAAAAAAAAAAAAAAAAAAAAAAAAAAAAAAAAAAAAAAGAAAAAAGAAAAAAGGAGGATTGCCTGACAAGCAAGAAAATAAGRAAATTAACAGGGATCAGAGAGGACTCAAGTCTGGCTTCCTATTTAGCTGACTTCTATGGAGGGAATGTTGTGAGCAGGATGTGCCAATACTTTGCACGGCAACTGGTGCAAAAAGAGTRCTTGTGGTACTATGTTGCTGCTTGAGACTGCATAGGACTGCTAGAGTCAGCACAATGGTGTTTGCCACACACCACAGGACACAGCCCCTTCCACAAGCTGGTATTATCACCTCTTGTGCATCAGAGGTTTCAGTGAAGAATAAAACTGGGTGAGTTCCCAGTGAGATGGCACTTTAGAGACCACATCTGAAATACTGAATCAATTTGGGGCTCCCCAGTACAAGGAAAATGTTGACTGCCAGGAGAGAGTCAGAGGTGTGCCAGGACCTCATAGGCAAGCTGAGGMAGTACAAGCTAGAAGAGCAGGCAGGAAGGTGGACTGAGAACTGGCTGAATGGCAGAGCTCAGAGGGTTGTGCTCAGTGGCACGAAGTCTAGTTGGAGGCCAATAGCTAGTGGTGTATCTCAGGGGTCAATACTGGGTAAAATACTCTTCAACTTGTTCATCAATGATCTGGATGAAGGGACAGAGGGCAAGTGTGCTGATAATACAAAACTGGGAGGAGTGGCTGATACACCAGAGGGCTGTGCTGCTCCCCAGAGGGACCTTGAGAGGCTGGAGAAATGGGCAGAGGGGACCATTAGGAAGTTCAGCTAAGATGATGAAAGCATGGGAGCATCACTCGTGTGAGGAAAGGCTGAGAGAGCTGGGACTGTTCAGCCTGGAGACGAGAAGATTGAGGGGGGGTCTTATCAATGCATTTACACATTTGAAAGAAGGGTGAAAAGAGGACAGGGCGAGACTCTTCTCAGTGGTGCCCAGTGACAGGACTAAAGGCAATGGGCACAAACTGAAACACAGGAAGCTCTGTCTGAACAYTTATTTACTGTGAGGACAGAGCACTGGAGCAGGTTGCCCAGAGAGGTTGTGGAGTCTCCTTCCYTGGAGATATTTCAAAGCCATCTGGACAGGGTCCTGGACAACATGTTCTATCTGACCCTGCTTGAGCAGGGTGGTTGGACTAGATGATCTCCAGAGATCCCTTCCAACCTCAACCATTTTGTGTGATTCTGTGAGAAGGGGTCTGGAGCACAGGGCATATAAGGAGAGGCTGAAGAAACTGTTTTTTCTTAGCCAGGGGAAGAGAAAGAAAGGCTAAGGGGAGCTTTTCTAATTGCAGCCTTCCACTACCTAAAGGGGAATTATAGATATTATGGAGGCAGACTTTTTTTAAAGGACAGAAGCCAACGAAAGTACAAGATGCAACAGACACAGAGGAAATTTTCATTGGATGAATGTGGCAAGAGCTATAATAAGTATGAAAATTAAGTTTGTTCTTACATTTGTGGCATAACTACTTATCAGGGCCTGTGTGCACACCCAGTGCTCTTCAGCCAATAGTTCCTTGGTGGTCCTGCTAGGATAGATTAGATAATGGACTGGTTTGAGACAGTGGACTGACTTGAATCTAGAAGGCTGACTGAACTCCAAGACACCTTAACAATTAAGTATTTGTCTGACTCACAGGAGTGAGACTTTCAGACTGCTCTAGGAGTTCCTCCAGGCAGCTGCTGCTGTGCCTAGTCCAATTCATATGCTTCAATGTGCTGATTAACATCCTGGATGAAGAATCTGACCCTTCCTTCCAGAGATTCCCCCAGGTGGTTGCTGCTGCAGAAATGATCCACTTGTCACAAGTGAGACAGCTGTAAATAGTCAATAGAAACTGTTCCTGCTGAGATGCTGAGATACAACAGTCTTTTTATATAGACAAGATATTTAAGAGAGGTTTTGTATGTGATTAAGATAGTAGTGATTAATTATGCATGTGCTGGAGTGGTCCCACATGACCATGGGCTGGCTGGATTATAAGAACTGAGCAGAACAGTGGTTTTAGGAGTCTCACCCGATCCAGCCAAAGACATCACTGCACAGACCTCTGCAACAGAGACTGCCATTGCCATCTGGACAGTGACTGACCCATCCTGTTTAAGAGGTTTGATTATCCATGTGAACCTTCTTTTTTGCCAATATCCAAAAAGCTAAGTTTTTTTTTTCTTTCTTTTCAACAAATACTGTGTCTTAAGTCTCTGAGCAACATAAGGAAAAGCTTTTTCACCATGACCACACTGACACAGCTGCCCAGAGAGGCTGTGCAATCTCCATCTTTGGAGATATTCAAAACTTGACTGTACACAGCCCTGAGAAACCTACTCTGACTTTGAAGTTCCCTCTGCTTTGAACAGGTCATTGGAGCAGATGATCTCCAGAGATCCTTTCTGACCTATTTTTTTCCTATGTTTTCTATTTAAAATCTCAGTTGTCTGGGGAAGGTGATATTTTTCATTCACATGTGTTCTTTGCCTAATGTAAGAAAAAGCATGATCCCTAACTGGTGCCTCAAGGGACTTCATGAAATATATATCTATGACAGTGACAGTAGCAGTGCTTACCTGTCAAACATCTGACTGGAGCGTTTCTTGAATATTCAGTAACTGTTTTTCAAAGGGACAGCATTTAATGGTTTAACTTCAATGGTTCTGTGAACAAAAATACATGCTGACCTTTGGCCAGAATACTTATGGCTCATTTCACGAGAGCAAAAATTGTTGCTTGTTGTTTCCTAAACCTTTCTCTTCCATTTTCAACTATAATTGATATATGCTAGTACTCAAATTCTGTCAATTTTCATATCTGTGCTATATAGAGTTTGCAAAACTTGGGACTGTTCTATCTGTTCCTATGTATTTGCTTTTGTGATGGAGAAAATAAAGAACAAATTGAGAGAAGACAAAATAAGGAATAGATTTCCTTTTAAGTCTGAAGATGTTTGAACCATTTTTGTGTGTGTGTGTGTGTGTTTGCACAGAAGGTGTGTAAATGATCTAAGTGCAGAGTCAACTCTGAGTTTTATAAACCATATTGAGATTCATAATATATTAGTGTCGACTCAGCAATACTGGCTTGAATTTGGCACTAGGATAAACAGAATTCAGAGCTCAGGTAGGGCAAGTCTGAGTGTGTAGACTATCCCTTGACATCTGAAAAATTATTTTGGTCCATTAACAGAAATTTTTGAATGACAGGGACAGCACTGTAGTAAAGCATATTTAGAAGATGTGAAAAGTGTTAGTAGGACAGGTTAACAAGAGATTATATTATGTGCTTTAATATTGCTTCCATTCTTAAAGTTTTGGACTGGGTATTGAATTTTCCTTTGAAAATGATCCAGATGTGATTCTTATTCCAATAGGTTGTCAGTGTAAGAAAAAATACCACAGTGATGTTAAAACATTCAAATTGGTGCCCAGGATTTTTGCCATTCTTTTTTCCCTTAGAAAGCTTGTATCACCTAGGAACAGCTAAAGGCAAAGACCTATTCATTTTAATTTGGCAAAAGTCTACAAAATAGTATTTCACAGGCTGAGAAGTTCATGCCACCAAATCTGCATGTTTAAGTGGGTAAGAAGGTTAGTATTCTTACATGAAATATAAAAGTACAGCAAAGGAGGCAAAGCTGACATTTATCATTTGTGCAATTTTTGACAATTTCATATTGCAAGCATTGTAGTTTCTGAAGAAGGAACCACACCTTCCCAAGATTTTAGTATAAATTTATATAAGATTTTGCTATCTTAGTATTTTAAGAACTCAAAAAAGGATGTTTTGGAAAATGTGCCAAATATTGCATAACCACATTTAACAAAATCAGACCCTGTACTGTTACTATAAGCTTGGCCACATTTTGAAATGGAAGTAGTTTTTAACATTGATAGAATCAATTTCATAATTTCAGATTTCTGAATGCAAACTTGTGATTCATAACCCTTAATTAAGAAAAAAGGAGTGAATGTTAAAATTTTGGCATTAAATGCAGAACTTTTCATTCAGAAGTAGTTTTAATTAATTAATTAATTAATTAGTGACACTTAAAATGCATTATCTATTGTATTTTAAAGAAGCGTGGCATTTTAAAATTCAGGATGGCTATAGAAGAAATTGAGAATGAATTAAATATGTTCTTTACATTCTGAATTAAATTATATAATTAATTATGAGCATCTCAAAAACTTTCAGGTTAAATACATGAAATAAAGCATGTGTTTTATACTCATGCCTTTACTCTTGATTTTGAAATAATAAGATTTTTCTCTATCTGTGCTTACTAATTGTTTGTATTGTTCATAATTCTTAAAATAAATATAAATATTTTTAAAATATTTGCTAAATATACATTTTAGTGATAATTAATTTCATACCAGTTTGGAGGACTAGAAGTCATAAACAGCTTTTAACAAACTGTGTGTCTGCATTGACTTAAAACAAGTAGCTGCAACGTATCCAGACTGAATTATCTGAATTCGTGGAAGACTATTATCAACTAAGTTTGTAGTCCTTCTTCTTTTTAATAACTGTGAACATATGCACAGTCTAGTAGCAATAGTGGAGTGCTGGAAATATCTAAGTTCAATTTCAAGGTAAGCACTTCCAGTATTTGTGAAACGTGTGAATGAATATAATGAGTGACATCTGCAGGAGAAATGACACATTTCTCCTGGTGGTGAGGCTTCTCCTGGAAGTCCAAGTGGTGGACTACCAGAAAAGAATTTTCAGTTCATCAGGAGAGTTAGTCGGTAGGATTTGCTAGGAGTCATTCCTAAAGTTCAAGAGATTGAGAGTTTCTTAAAGATGTATTTTAAAGTAATAAATGAAAGGGAGATGAGTTTAAAGAAGCATTAACTTCACCAGTCTGTAAGCTTTACAAAGAACAGAAGTTGAAGAAAGAATTTCAGAAGTGGAAACTAAGTCAAATTACTGAGGATATGAACTAAAGAACAGTGCAACTGTGAAGAGACAGAGATAGAAAGTTGAAGCATAAATGAAGTTCAGCAGAAAAAGCATATAAAGTATAGAAAGAGAAACATTTTGTATGCACACTGTCACGCTGTCATGCTATGAAGGTTCGATAGCAACGACTGAGACAGTAATATRATAATAATAAAAAAAAGATGTTTATTTCCTCACACAAGTTCTTGGATTAGTAACATCCATTAAAATAATGCGATTACTAATTTAGAAAGGATAACACAAAACCATCAGTTACTAATTTAGAAAGGATAACCCCAAACCATCGATTACTGCGTTATTAATTGGAAGCACTGCTTATCCCTGCTTGAAAGCTTTCTTGTTCACTCTCCTAGTGAGAGGGCTCTCAACCTCGAGGAGTTACCTTAACCCAGCGTCCCAGGAAAAGGGGAGGGGGGGGATACTCACGGTCCAGCCGGAGAGGATGGTCAGGTCACGTTCCCGTCCCTGCTCAAACTCTCCTAGCTGCCAAGTCTCTTTTTATACTGCTGGGGCTCTGGGCAAACACTGCTTTTGCTGACTTTTAGCAAGTTTCGCAATCACAGGACTGTCTGTTTGTCTGCTTGGGAGGACCCTGCTAGCGAGGCAAGACCACAGCACCTCCGTATTGTGTCTTCCCTCCCCGGGGGTCCGTGCAGGTTCCAGGTGGCAGACTTCACTTCTCCAGTCTTGTTAATGCTGCCATTCCGCAGCCTTGCACATACCAATCCTTGCGCATATCGGTTGGTAGACGATTTTAGTCAAGTCCTCTGTTCGACAGCTTTGTGCACGTCAGCTCTTGCGCTCTCAGTTCTTCTGCATATCAATTGACAAACTTCAGTCCTGTTAACTCTTCACTCACCCGTCACACACTCAGGAGTGAAAGATGAAGAAAATAGTTGATCTCCAATTACATGGTAGGAAGTGGTACAAGAGTAGTCAAGAATGCTTTTTATTATTATTAGGCTTTATTTTAAATGCTCACCCATAAGCAGATGGCTACTACAATTGCAGTCAGCTTTGAAAGGTAGAAAAGTGAAAGAATAAGTTAGAGATTGCTTTAGTAGTTTGGACTGTTGGGATCCACTATAAAGCACATACAGGACAGCTGAAGTGTGATTCACAACTTTGTGCTAGTGAAGTTGTGGGAGGTGGAAAAATCATAGAATAATTTAGGTTGGAAGGGACCTCCAGAGGTCATGTTGTCCAGTCAAGTCCTGAACACCTCCAAAGATGGAGATCCCACATCCTTTCTGGTCACCTGTTTCAGCATTTGACCACCTCATGGTGAAAATCTGTTTCATGTATCTAACTGAAATTTCTCRTGTTCCAACTTGTGTCTGTTTCCTTGTCTCCTTTTCCTGTGGACATTTAAGAAGAGTCTGGTTGCATCTTCTCCACYCCATCCCATTAGGTAGTTGTAGGCAGCAGTAAGATTCCCCTGTAGCCCTTCCTTCTTACAGCTGAACAAACTCAGGTCTCTCCACCTCTCCCTGTACGCTGTGTTTTCCAGTCCCCTGAACATCTTGGTGGCCCTCCACTGGACTTACTCCAGTATGTCAAGGTCTGTCTTGTACTGGGGAGCCCAAAACAGGACACGACACTCCAGACTTTGTCTCACAAGGTGCAGAAAATGGGCCAACCACTTCCATCAAACTGCTGGCTACCCTCTTGCTAGCACAGCTTAATTTTGCTCCCTGGGAAAATCATGGAGTGAGACCTCTGGGAGCACATTTCTGGGCACATGAAGGAGAAKAAGGTGACTGGGAACAGCCATCACAGACTTATTAAGGGTGAATCATGCCTAACGAGCCTGATTGCTTTCTCTGAAAAAAAGACTGGTTTGCGGGCGAGGGGAGAGCAGTGGATGTCTCTTACCTTGACTTTGCAAGGGTTTTGACCCATAATATTCTGCTATCCAAGTTGGGACATAACAGTCTGGATGGGAGGACAACTGGGTGGTGAAAAATGGGCTGGATAGTTGGGTTCAGTAGTGGTTAAAGGGTTGTACTCTTAAATGAAGGCTGGTAACAAGTGCAGTACCGTGTGGGTCTGTCCTGGGACCTGTCCTGTTTAACATTTCTATCAGTGACCTAGAGGAGGTGGTGGAGGGCACTCTCATCAAGTTTGGAAATGACACCAAACTGGGGAACCAGTCAACACACTGGAGGGCAGGGCTGCCATCCAGAGGGACCTAGACAGGCTGGAGCAAGGGGCCAACAGGAACCTCATGAAATTCAACAAGGACCAAAGCCAAAACCTGCCCCTGGGCAGGAAGCAATGACACAAGCTGGGGCCTGCCTGGCTGGGGAGCAGCTCTGCAGGAAGGGACCTGGGTGCCTCATCAGGCACAAGCTGAGTGTGAGCCAGCAGTGTACCCCGGCTGCAGAAATAGCCAGCAGCATCCTTGGCTGTGCTCACAGGGGCGTGGCCAGGAGATTGAGGGGAGGGATTATCTCCCTCTAGTAGGTATTCATGAGATCCCATCTTGAATACTGCGTCCGTTCTTGGGCACCCTGATATTGGAAAGAAATTGATAAACAGGAGCAAGTTCAGTAAAGGGCTCCCAAGGTGGTTGGGGGCTGGAGCACTTGCCCTGTGAGGAGCCATTAAGGGAACAGGGCTTGTTCTGCCTGGAGGAAAGATAGCTTCAGGTGAACCTAACTGCAGCCTGCTGGTGCTTGTGAGAGGGTTATTGAGAWGGTGGAGCCATGCTCTTCACAGTGGTGCATGGTGGGAGGGTGAGAGGCAGCAGTCAKCAGAGGTTCAAACTGGATATAAAGAAAAGCTTTTTCACTCTGTGGACAGTCAAACAGGGGAGCAGGTTGCCCAGAAAGGTTGTGTAGTCTCCATCCTTGGAGGTTTTCAAGACTCAGCTGGCAAAAACAAAGCTCTTGATGCTATTTTTTATTGTTATTATGGCACTTTACTGTAGTAAACTAGGGGTCAGAGCTTCAGAAATATACTAGAGTAAAAAATAAGTATCAGTAAAATAACCCATGTAAAGGAAGGACTAAGTTTGGTCCTCTAGAGCTACAGTAAAAGTGTTTTTTGGAGTTTCTGTAAAAGTCGAGGTTCAGTGAATGTTGAGAAGATGGGGACTGCTGAATGGTTTTATAGATAGCAAGGCTTTCTTTTTTAATGCAACATAAATTTTATTTTGCATGTCACTATTCTCCAACTTTTATTGTTTTTAATAACATAAAGAGTGAGATTACCAATGGGATTTGTATGCTCATTTCTCATTAATTTTARTAGGAACTGGTCATCAAAATCCCTTAGCAACTCTGAAAACATCAGCCAAGATTTCCTGCTGTATTTGAGAGCAAACTGCAAAGTCAACAAGGCTCAGAAAAGCTCTCCCATCTGAAAATTTGTGAGCACATTTACTGGATTCCCACAGCACTGAGAAGAGCATAGAGAATAGATTGAACCCATTTTCAGGGCCCTGACTCATGAAGAATGCAAACAAAAGTACCTTGTAACAATCATAAGTAGCATAAAATATGATCAAAACTAGATTGTCTTCCCCACCGCACTGGAAGCATCTTGCAGTATTTGACAAATTGAGAATGTTTGAGAATACACAATGAATGCATTTGAGGGAAAAAAATACAGAACCATCAGACACCTTTAGTAAAACAGCCTAAGTTTTAATTTACCACAGTGAAGTCATAGATTTAGCTGTCAGGATTTTAAGGGGTACTGAACAACCAGAGACTTCAATGAAGCCTCACTGACGTCTGTGATTATTTGGTAAACATTAAAATCAATAGGAAGCCTTCCATAATTCCAGTCTATGCTGCATCAGGTCATTAGGTTAGGAAGATTTGCTCTTGCTACATACATCAGTTGCACAAATAAGGTACTGCCTCTCCTTATCAATTCCGTGTCTCTAATGTTACCAAGTCATATTTTGAATGYATTATGTAGCCTCTAATATCCAGCTACCAGAGTGCAGATTAAGGTTCCTGTGACAAAATAAATGAGAGCAAAAGACAAAATTTTTCAGTAAATGGAAATAATTTGTCCAGAGCTAGGAAGAACTTGTTTTGCTTAATTTCAGTCTTTGTCTCAAAATGTCCACATATATTTTCATGTTTCTGGATTAGTATTTCACTACAGATCTTTTTCAAAGTAAGAAAATACTTTCCCAAGAAAACAGGGCCCTAGATATGATTGAGGGTTTTAAGAGCCCATCTAAGATATCATAAAGATAATACAAATTTTGGTTATGATAGTAGTGCTGATGTATAAGGAGAGTTACTCATCTTCCCCAATAATTGCATTGTCTATGGGAAAAACCAAGGTCTCCCTGTTTTCTGGCATAGTGGAACTGGAAATTTCAAACAATAAGTTTTTGCTTGTTTCAGAAGCTTTTTTTTTTTTTTTTTTTTTTTTTTTTTAAGATTAGGGCTTAAATAGGAATTTCAAAGTACTATTGGGTTCACATCTTTCTGTCAGAAGAACCCCTAAATCTTTTTTAATGTCACCACATATTGAGTGGAATAAAAATAAAAATAAAATCCCACCCTAAAGTATATATTAACACTTTCAGAACTGTTCCATTATAGGAACTGTGCATCCTGTTCAATTAATTTTACATTCTCTTTCATTTAAAAAGTACAATCAACATGTTCAAATAAGCAAGAACCTAATCTGCATTGTGCTGAAGAAACTACTTTTTTCATTAGTAAAAATAAATCCTTTTTTTTTCTTTTTAAATATCTTTATAGCTTACCAAGGAATACTAAACTACCAGGATTATCGAGATCATCAGGGAAATAAATCTTTAATAGAAGGATCATGAAGTTGTCTTTCCAGAAAATTTTAATTAGAATGTGCTCTTCAATAGCTTGATGCCAAACGGTCTTCATCTTCCTAATGTTACATTTATCATTTATCATCTACTGGGGAGTTGGGGGGGGCAGAGAATGTAGCATTTCCGTGCAAATGAAATGCAAAGAAGGTGTCATTTTCATAAAGAAGAAAAATGTTTTCAAACAACTGTTTTCAATTTGTGAAGTAATATCATATGATAATATATTCCATTTTCCACTTTTAGTCAAGCAGCTTCATTCTTCAATTGACTGCAAAAGTGCTTGGAATAGTTTTTGCTGGCTGTATCCAAAGTCTGTGTTTTCTTGAACAAAATTTGGAAGACCTGAGTGGATATTGTGCTGTAAACAATTCTTACCTACAGATTGGCTTAAAACCAGTAAACCCATTAAATCTCTCCTTGATATCAGCAACAGTCTCCATCGCTACTGAAAGTTCTTATTACTGCTGTAAGCTGCTATTTTTTGTCAGGTAAACTAAAAGCATRAAACTGTATGATAAAGATTTGAAACACAACATTTTTAAGGACTAGAATGTGACTTTGAGGTTAAACACAAGAGTCAAAGAGCAAACCCTCAGGAAGAGGGGAGGAGGGAGCCAGCCAAAAGCTGGATTTGCATGTGCAGTCTGAGGAAGTTTTCTGCCCCTGTGGTTATTCCCTACAAAAACCTTGCTACTACAGACAACGGACATGGACTTTTACAGTCATAATTACACCCATAACTTGCTGATCAGGGAGCTAAGCTGATATTCAGACATGTAACTCTGTGAGTTAGGACAGCTGTAAAGGATTATCCCCTTGGAGCAAAGATTAAGCTGGGAAAGAACCGGTTCAGAGGCTTGCCAGTGTGAATGAGGGTAAATCCAGGTGTGCCATCAGGTGTGCATGGGCTCAAAGGGAAATGATCAGACCATGACTAGGATTTGCCTGAGTGTATCTGTGTTTGCCCTACATTGGGATACACTGTATCTGCTTCCGTGAAGTGGGTCAACTCGTGARGTGGGGTTGCAGTTTACTTTTATAGTACTTCTCAATCCATAATATCCCATGTCTTCAAATGTCTCCTCTTTCCCTTCACTTAGCTGCATGGTACTGCAGCCCCATTCTTTAGGGTGTATAATTTAATCCTATTTAGGACAGCCTTAAGTTTTGGTATTAGCTTGCGTCTCAGCTTTGATGTGTTTTTTATCATTGTCTCAACATAGCACTGACTACAGTGTTTATGGTAGGGAAGCATGTGGGAAGCTCCAGATTGCTAGTTTTATGCATTTCCAGGTCTTTGTTCATCACCAGCAGATGTGCGTGCAGTTTGTAGTCCCCCTAATTGTTCAGCCCATTTGAGATTGTCATGCAGTTGAGAAGCATTTTGCTTTGATATATAAACACAGTAATAGTCTGTTTYGAGATAGCAGAAACAAATTAAGCAAAGTAGAGGGAGATTGAGGGTTATTTACTTGTCTTTTCTGTCAAAAAAAAAAGCATGGCTGTGGAAAAGTAGTGCATCTGACAACATGTACTATTATTTTTGTTGACAAAATGCAGAATGTCTTCAGCCTGATAATGAATAGATTTAAAATCTCTTGGAGACACAGGAGTTACAGCTGGGCATTGCTCACCTCCTCCCTTTATTATGCGCAGAAGGTGAACTATGGCTGTCAGCAACTATTCTGTCTTTGAGCAGATTTTGTGTTTGAGTTCCATTGCCTTTGCCACAGAGCAACAACAGGGAATAGTATAGCTACAAGAAGAGCTACTACCCTGCTATCTGTGGATGTTACAGTTATTAGAAGAAAAAAATAGCTTTTTCTTATCTACTGCCCCATCCAAAGCATGTGTACAAGACAACAAAATATGGAACCTACCCAAGTCACTTGGACTAAGTCCTGAACTTCTGACCCAGAAAGTGGTAGCTCAGATTATCAAGGCTTATTTGTAACTAAATAAATCTTTAGAATACTAAAATAGAGTGGAATCATACTGATTCAAATATTCTTGAACACTGACTCTTCAGGTTAGTAAAAGTCCCTATCAGTGTGATGTGATGATTGCTAATGGAAGAAGATATTTCCCATATTTCTCATAGAAGAAGATAATTCTTATACTGTCTTATTCTTTTTATTGAAAATAAACATTTTAGTAGGAGAGAAAATAAGGGAAATACTAGCTCATTAGCCTGTGTATTAATACAAACTCTTGCAGAAGCAACAGCGGGTTAGTATTTGGCTCAGCTGTTTGGATTAGTGAGTTCTGAATAGGAGGTTCACCTGTGCTGGATCCCTCGTAGGAAAAGACTCCAACTTACACATACGATTTGCTGGCATTACAGCCTTTATTAAAAAAAAAAAAAAAAAAAAAAAAAAATCCATGGCTGGAAAATCTGAGTGAAATCCAGTTGTTAATGGTTTTTGCATATCAACTGCAGTTTCTCATTAGGGAATCACAGAATCATAGAATGGTGAATAGTCCAACCCCCCTGCTCAAGCAGGGTCACCTACAGCATGTTGCACAGGACCCTGTCCAGATGGCTTTGAAATATCTCCATGGAAGGAGATTCCACAACCTCTCTGGGCAACCTGGTCCAGCGCTCAGTCACCCTAATGATGAAGAAGTTTTTCTTCATGCTCAGACAGAACTTCCTGTGTTTCAGGTTGTGCCCATTGCCTTTAGTCCTGTCACTGGGCACCACTGAGAAGAGTCTCGCCCTGTCCTCTTTTCACCCTTCTTTCAAATGTGTAAATGCATTGATAAGACCCCCCCTCAATCTTCTCTTCTCCAGGCTGAACAGTCCCAGCTCTCTCAGCCTTACCTCATATAAGAGATGCTCCCATCCTTTCATCATCTTAGTAGCCCTTCTCTGGACTCGCTCCAGTATGTCCAGTATGTTACTCTCTTGTAATGGGGACCCCAGAACTGGGCACAGCCCTTCAGATGCAGCCTCACCAGGACTGAGTAGAGGGGGAGAATCACCTCCCTTGACCTGCTGGCAACACTCTTCCTAATGCACCMCAGGATACCATTGGCCTTCTTGGCCACAAGGGCACAATGCTGCCTCATGCTTAACTTGGTGTCCACCAGCACTCCCAGGTCCTTCTCGGCAGAGCTGCTTTCCAGCAGGTCAACCCCCAGCCTGTCCTGGTGCATGGGGTTATTCCTCCCTAGGTGCAGGACTCTGCACTTGCCTTTGTTGAACTTCATGAGGTTCCTTTTAAATCCTTTTCCTCATAAATCTTTATGAGTGCCTCTTGCTCCCACTAGATTCCACAGAAGCTGTAGAAATTCAGTATTTGTAAAAAAGAAAAGATTTGGTTGAAAGAGCTGAAATTTTTGCAGCTATGTTTGAAAATGTTACAGTAAATAGCTGTTTGTCAATAGCATCAAAGGACTAGTAATTGGACTTTTGTTTCAAATTTTCTTTCTGAGATTTGTTCTTATGATTTTATATTTATCATTGTTGTTTAAAGAGTGGGAAAATAGGATTTGCTCTTTCTAGGGGAAACACTCTAACTAGACAGTGGTTTAACACTTCCCATAGGACTTAGTGCAGCTCACTGCACTTATTCATCCTTCACAGTACTCTTACAGTGAAATTTCAGCTATGCTTTTCTATTCTAAGGAATTCATTTTTTTTCTAAATGTGTCACTTGGAAAAAAAAAAAAGGTTCATGTCAGCGTGAGTTTCTTTTGCAGTTTGAAAGGAGTGTCAAAATTCTGTAGAAGGGAATTCGCTAAAAGCAGGAAACATAAAAGGCCAATTAACATGGTTCTTTCATATTTTTCACTCACGGATCAGATCCAAATGATCTTAAAATTTTGAGACGATTCACTGGACTTTGGGTCCAGAGTCTTTACTTAGGTGAGTGACAGCCTGGCATGCAGCTGCACAACAGAATGAGTGTGTGAATTTCACCAGCAGTAGGAAAGCAGAAGCTAATGAGGAGAAACCTGTCACGAAAAACAAGCAACCATGGGTGACAGCAGCAGAAGAGTTGACACAGGGCCACAACACAGCGAGGGGTTCCTGATTTCCATCATGCTGAAGCTAAGCAGCAAAAGAAAGCAGCTGGACTTTTATGTGTTGCCTTTTTTTCTGAGATTTTACAGGTCATTAGGGGATAATAGTGCCTTTAAAAGACATAACCAGTAGGAGATAGGAGAGGCTTGCTTGTTCAAATTTCTGTAATTATTCACTCATATTGGGTTCCTTGAGGAAAGAAGTGGAGGGAATATTGAGGTAGCTGACCTCTCCTTGGAGAATGGCTTGTGTACCAGAGGGAAGTGCAAGAAGAATTATCCCAGGAGTAATGAAAGTGAATATATAAGGTTTAAAATAAATCTCTGCAGTATTTGGAAAACTGAATACTGCATGCAGTTCTGATTATTCACAGCCCACTACCATTCTTAAACCCTATTGTACATTTTGCTGTAATGTTTATTTTTTATTGAGATGTGCAGTCAAGTAAAATTATAGGCAGAATTATAGGCAGAATATTGGAAATGATTTCTTTGAAATCTCCTACCTACAGTTTTCTTGCAGGTTAAAAGGATCTATCAGTTCAAGCAGTGAAACCTGGTCTCTGATTATTACACTCAGGGATTCTTTTGAATTAAAATTAGTTATAACTGCTAAGAAAGATCAGCACCTCACTTTTCTACTCTGTAAGCGTGGAGGTATTCATGTGGTCCCACTAACTTCTGCCTTTGTGCTATTTTATACATGTATCATTTTACAAAATCTTGGGATATAATTCTCTTTGCCTCTTACAGCTTGAGGAGAAGTTTGGCCTTAATAAGGGCTTCAGCACATTCTTCTCTTCCTTTTGATTGCAATCACGAGGCCATGTATTTTTTTGTTTTGTTTTGTTGTCTACTGTGCATAGCCTACTTTTCTACTCCACCGATACATACATATCAATCAGTGGGCCTGTTCCTTTGACTGAGGATAAGCACATGCCTTTATTTCCCCTGAATTCTCTCTAACATGGTGGTATTTTTAACTCACCTTACATGGCCAATCAGGAGGATGTAGGCTAACAGCTCATCAGCTGTTATTGTAATTATTTTATGCAGCAGTTCAGTAACTGTGCAGCTTAGGTGCTTCTCAAAACCTAGGCTAGCTCTTCAGGAGATCACCTGAGAATAGATAACTGAAATTAACTCTGCACTGTGGATTCTCTGAAGTCTCAGGGGTTTAAACATTAAGATGCGTGTCTGTGAACGGTAAAGACCTAGAAAAAACTGTGACTAGAAGAATGCCAGAAGGATCAGAACCACAATATACAACAAGAAATGAGCAGGAAGTAGGATAATGAAATCTGTGAAAGACAGCCGTTAACATGAAATAAGATGATCACATTCAGGATTGCTATGAGGACAAAAGCAATAAAAATGAATAACACCTCCCCTCAGCCTTCCTGCAATGAGATTTTGATAGAGAGAAGGATCATGACATTTAAAGCTCTGGGATTAAATGAACTGGTGTGTTACAGACCACATGTTCAAAAAAATTATTACATTAAATTAGGATTTCATTAAGCCCTCCGTGTAATAAAATGCAATGTAAGAGACACACTTTCTTAATTTTGCTTTGGGTGGTTAGAAATGAGAGAAATGTCAAAACAAAGGAATTTTTTTCCACAGAATAAGAATTGTCAAACTTTTAGATGAATTAAAATGTCCATACTCATTTCATTTATTCTAATTGCTTTGATTTTATTTTTTTTAATATAACATTTCATTCTTGAGTAAAAATAATTGGAAAATTTTCTGAGTTTTTGTTCTTGAATTTTATTTTTGTCTCCTTTATATCCTCCATTTCATTTTTCGAGCTTTCTTCCCCCTGCAAATAAAAGAACAACTTGAAAATTTTGGAATGTGCAAGGGAATAGTGACAGGCTGACTGCAGCAAGAGAGCCTAACAAAATCCTCAATTTCTGTGAAAAAAATCACAAAACTTCTGCAAAAATGTCTTGAGCAAATAAGAGGCCTGCATATTTAAGCCTGTGTCCTCCAAGAAGGCTAGACTTTGACTTTACAGAATTTTCAGTATCCAGGTTAGGCACTCAGGCATTCATAAGCAATGAAAGTTCACTCATTTACAAGCCAAACAGAGTGAGTTTCATTGTATGTGCTCCACTTCCAAAATGCCAACAGTAGTTGTGTGGCTCATGGATGACTGTCACAAAATGAAATAGAGACCTTTCTGACCTTTGTGGGAGCCTTGCCATTGACTCCAATACAACCAGAAGGTTGTTCACAGCTGTTACTATAGCGATTGGAACTTATTTTTGTCTGACATTGTCAGAGAGTCCTTGGAAATCTTGTTCCAGTTGATTTCCTATACACAATTTGTGATGTTGTTGTGGTAATTAATAATGACAGTATTGCTGATCAGCATTGCACCTATACTGGGAGTTCTCTTGGCTCTTTGGTGTGTTGTATGACTTATATCTAATATAAGCATGGTGAATAACCTTGAAAGTGATAATCAGCACCATGAAAACACCCTTTGTCTTTTTGGACTATCAGATCTACAAATCTTTGTCTATAAGGGTATTTTTGAGTCTAGATCTGATTAAAACTTATTTTGAAATGTTGTTAGTGAAAGGTTTTGTCTCTGCTTTTATCAAGAAGAATCTTTCTGTTCAAACAAATGAGCAAAACATTCCTTTAAGGCGCGAGTTTTTGTGGATACTGTTGATGCTATAAAGAAAACAGTAGGGAGCGAATGATGAAGTTAAGGTTGAACGTACTATCTGTATTCTACCCTATCATTTCATATTGCCTAACCACTGCGCTACCCAGTTTGTTCTCTCTACGCTGAATGAGACAGATCTCCTAAAGGTAAAAGTAGTACATGAGCAAAGAGTTAAAGAGAGCATCAGAATAACGTAGGAGATGAAGTTGCAATCACCATGGCATTTTCAGACTATTCTGTGGTTGACTTGAGAGTCATGTCTTAGAATGTTTGATTTATTTTTTTSCTGTGCAGTACAAAGAGATGCTTGTACAGATCTGGCAAAAGTTGTACTGATTTCCACTGAGAGCAGGCACATCCCCTAAGAGTGCAGCAAAAACTGTATGACACATTTACATGCAGTTTGAAAATATCATATTAACTTGTGACCAGACAGTGCTATAGAACCTGCTTAGAGGGACAGAGTTAAGGTTATCTATTGTAATTTTAATCTGGTATTTGCTGCTTTAGAAACACTGATCAATAAACAATTTTAATACCCTATTGTTATATTTTTTGATATATTTCTAATTTCTTTTGGGTGGAATGTCAGAATTACTCCATATGTATGTAACTATGTTGCCCTCTTGTGACCAGCTCTCAAAAATAAGAAGCCACGCACCTTTAGCTCAAAGAACAGAACTTGTTTTAAAATAGTAATAAAATGAATTATTGATAGAAATATATCACTTGTGCATGTTTTCTGTATTAAATAGAGCAAAATATTGTCTTCTTTTTAGACATAATCTTGAATACCCAGTATATGCATACTGTTTCTATACCTGGTTGATCTCAGCGTCAAATTTTTGTGGTTTTCTCTTCACATCTCACTGTCCTTGGGCACCCTATTACTTTAAAAACAATATTCACAACCATATATGAGCATTTTGTGTGTTGACCATGTTGTCAGGAGACTGATGTTCTTCTAGAAAATATACTTACTACTACTATATTATATATATATTAAAAAAGTCATCAAGCATCAAGTCACTTATGTATTGGTTCTTTATCTCATATGGCTCAGACACTAGTAGTTGTAAGTAGACAAAACTTTAGTAAAGTTAAACTATCAGTTATTTCTGAAGTAGATCTGATTTTTTTCTTCTTCTTCTTCTTATGTGCCAGTCATTTGCAAACTGATTCTGTTTCTCTGGATATGTTGTTCATTTGGGTTCAGTCAATAATTTCTTCAAACAAATTTCACCTGAGAAGGAATTTTAAAATCATAACTTTGACTCTCACCAATTGTGGTTGCCTAGTTAAATGTTGTTTATGATATCTGATCCAGACTCTGAAAACACTGGGAAGCAGAATAATTAATGGTAAATTGGGAACAATGCACACTGGACTAATTAAACACATCCTCTGAAATTTGTGACGTCTTTAGAACGCCCAGATATTTTTGCGCTTTAAGCAGAAGCAACTATAGCGTAAGTCCCTGGCTTTCTGTAGCATTTGCCAGTACTAGAGACAAGCACAGATAAGTTTGGTTTCATTGTCTTGCTGCGATTCAGAGTTTCCATGAGATGATAGACTCTTGGGAGCTGCGTGCTATGGTGTGACATAGTCCTAACTCTCATTTAGATCTAAATAGTTTGTCCTTGTCTAATGTGACCATTCAAGTAAATTTTGAGTCTAAGACATTTGAATTGGGGCGGAGGTTGTATATACATGCACATGCACATGTACAATGTTTTGGATGCTATTTACCTCTCCAAAAAGCACATTGGTGTTTGATATGGAAGACACTGGAAATCAAATGCATTCTTCTCTCTTAGGGAAAGATTTAGAGGATGAAACCACTGGCCTAGAAGGCTGAAATAGTCTAACAAACTACTCTTTCCTTAAGTGAGGAAGACTGTAAGGAAATAGGTCTGGGCAAATTAAGATCTCAGAGTTAATTTACTTTAAAAGAAGGATTAGTTCTCATTAGACTGGAATTGGTGAAGCCTCCTCAGGTTACTTTTTAATTAGAATTTTTGTTGTTTGCATGTGCTTGATTAAACAATCTACTTTAGAAAAATATAAAATTCGTATTCATTGGACTTTAGATCCACTCTTTAAATCACAAAGATATACACTGACTAGAGAGTTTGCATATTACTATCTTAATAGTTGAGGGAAAGACTCAAAAAAAGAATAAGCYTTTTTTTTTTTTTCTCTGTATAAATATAGAAGGAATAATTTCTCAAGAAAAACATCCAGGACTCAAAAGGCCAGATCTTGAGTACCGGGTAGCTGCATAATGCTGCACTACAAATCCAGGATAAAGGAATATTTCAATTGTAGCAGGAGCCTCTGGTGACATATGGTTGTTACAATTTGTATGTGCTGTTGCTCCCAGAGGCATCGCTGCTCAGTGGACAGCGTATCTCTGTGCTGGTAGCTGAATTGCCCCCTGAGTGCGAGGCATCCTGGGCCAGTGCCCGAGGGAGCATCCCTCGAGTTAAGGCGGCCTTCAGGAGGACACCAAGTGCAAGAAATTGTGCATCCCTCCCTGACAGCTCCTCCTTCGCTCCTTGACCAAGGCTGTAGGGTGAGTGTTCAAAAGGCTTTCCTTTATCTGTGGGGTTTCCTGCATATCAGTGCATACTTGGTGGGTTTAAAGGAGCTGTTTGGCAAAGGCAAAGCCACTGGCCTACCAGGTACCTCATGAATCTATATGTATTTGATTACAGGACAAAATTGTCTGAACATACAGAGTAACAGGTGGAATGTTATTTTAATTTTTCCACAGGAAGTGTTGGCTAAAAAGCCTCTATCAACATATTACTGCATTAAGGTAGCAAGTAGAGAGAAGTATTTACACAGAATGTCTTACACTAACATACATATAGAAATAATTTTTCTGGTTAATTTCAATAGTTGTCTTTATGACATTTTTTGTTTGATTTTTTTTTCAGTAAGTATCTACATCTTATAAAGTGGTTAATGTATGAATATAGCATTCATATGTTTCAGATTCATCCAAAGTTTCTCAGAGATCTTTAACTGTTTGTGTGGAAAGTGTGACACCTGTTATTTAAGAAGAATAATGTAGTCTAGATATAAATGTAAATTTTTATAGCTTGAAGAAGTCATCCTATAAACAAGTTTATTCTGTCTCAGGAGTAATACAGAAATTCTCTATAGTTATTCATGGTTTATGCATTTAAACTGAATCATGCAGAGAGAATATGAGCCATTTATATTATTTATATTAAACATGGCTACTCATGCTGCCTCTTAATTGGCTTTTATGTGGGTTAGAGATAGCTTACAATAATTAAGCTGGAAGTAGGAGTTCAGATAGGACTTTATGATTTCCAAACAGCTTTAGCAGAGTTCAGATACAGAAAGTGATGTCATCACTGGAATCTTGAAAAATAAATCTTTATTAAAGATCATAAAGATTGCTCAGATTGGAAAAATGTGTCCATTAGAAAATTGGAGAGGTTGCTTTATATTCATTAGCATCCCCTAATGCTTGACTAGAAGGTTTTTGATAATGAAACAGTCACTTTAGTCCATATGATGCATAAACCTCAAACATGGTTAATAATCCAGTCTAATTTTAAAATATTAGTTTCTTACTAGAAGAATAAAACACAAGAAATGCCAAATTTTCATACCTAAAAATTTAAACCAAATTGTTGTGTTTGAATTCTGACCACTATAAYGGAAGGAGGCTTAAGTTCCACCATTTATTTATCATTTCAGGGGATGCTAACCCGTTATAGAAATTACAGATTAAAAAGACAATACTAATCCTCATCTAATTAAGATTGGACTAAATTTCTTTTTCTCGATCCAAAATTTTTGTTCTCCTTTAATCAAATCATTTTATGTTCAGATTTAGGAAAAGAAAGTCTTTTTCGAAACATCCTAATAGCCTTCTTACAAAATAGGTGAGCCAGGACACAGCTATGTTTTAGGATATGCTTGCACAGGAAAAAAAAAGGGGGGGGTACATTGGCTRCTTTTTAAAGGTTTTACTCAATTGTAACATGCAAGCTTATCTTCATAGAAGTGAAGGGATTTAAGTAGGAAAAAAGATAGTAATGAGCAGGATCATATAACAGAGAAATCAAAGCAAAATGAACATTTTGGAGGTTGGCACAGTGAAGGTGTTAAAATCTAGGATGTGTGTGAAGGAAAAGTATTTAGGAAAAACGGGGTAGCAGGATGGTATATATGACACAGATGTGTCAGAAAAAAATATTTTTATTGTTCTGGGCCATAGAGGAAATGGTATATAACTGTATAAAAGCATTTGCAGGAAAAAAAAAAAAAGATTCTTATGATGGCTTTTAAAGACATTGGTGATACAGGTTTCAGAATATGGTAGAACTGATCTAAAACTCATGCCTGACTCCAGCATGTTCCTCTCAACAAATGTATTTTAGATTCCCATACAAGAAACATTTTTACTAAGGGCATATGCAGCTGCTCTCTGAATATGGATACGATGAACCTGCAGGAAAGTGTAATATGAAACAGAAGTTTACATTTTCCAGCCCTTGAGAAAGCCTCATATGGTCTCTCAGTAAATCTGTATTTGTGTCTGTAACAGCCTAAAATTCATATTTGATCTCGGACTGTTACATAAATTTGCATATACTGCATGTATTAATCTACATTAATTTAGGTGTTAGTCCTTCAAACGTTATTTAGAAGTTTGTATTACCAAAAGGCAATTGACTTARAGGGCATTTTCTGTGAAAGTTCAAAGCATGTGGCACAAGTCTGTTGGGATGGGATAATTGCGTATGCTCTTACAGATTGGTAATTCGCTCCTGGGTTGGAACTGAACAACGCGAGTTGTGTTATATCCTATTTGACTTGGAGAAGCTGAGATATGACACTTTTCGGATATGCAGGGTAGATGTTTAACTTGTATGAAATGTGCCAGGTAGTAGAGTTTGAAACCTGTGCAAGGCCTTGGAAAAATGAGCTAATAACATTTGCTTGCATGCACAGTGTAATCCTCATCTGCCTGGTGCAGCTGGAGGGTGGGAAGCAGGTAGCCGTGTGTCACCTCTCTGCGCTCCCGATGTCGTGGCATCCTGGCGACTGAACTTGTACTTCCGCTACGACTTACTGCTAGTCCTTTAAGCACTTCTTTATCGATCCCAAATTGCCCAAGCGGGTTTTGCCCAGGAATCCCTTCCTAATCACATAAAAAGAAAGACAAGGAGATTTTGAGTGGGTGATCTCAGCTTTATACTGTATGAAAGATTTCTCTATCAGCATCCGACCCACTTTAAGTACACAGAGCTTTCCGTCAAAGGAACTTAATGCTCATTATTATGCCTAGCCTACTGGTGGCATTGTTAATGGAAAAAGGAAGCTCAGGTAACTTATCCTACAAAACTCAGAACCAAAAAGTGGGTATAATTGAAGACTCTTCTGTTCCATGTTAAATTCTAGACTCTGCTAAAATAAAATGCATTTAGGCTTTGAGAATACAAATATAACTACACACTAGAGACTAAATTCTTTTGTCCTTGTTCAAGCAAATCCTGCCCCAAGACTGAACTGAGAATTTAGATTGAGTAAAGACCGCAGAAGTGAGCCCTAAAGGAATCTGGCTTACTGCAATAAAAGACCCAAGAGAGTTGGAATAAAAATACTGCTAGCAACATGTAACAACAGAACAACATTACTTAGGGAAACATTCAAATGGGATGAATTAATTAGAAACAAGACTTTGATCTAATGCTTATGACAGTATTTATGTTCAATGTAACCTATAATTTGTATTACCTCAATTCTGTCATATATTTTTTTCTGTTTTCTAAATAATGTTTGCCTATCTTTTACTGCTCATGAAAGAAAATGTTTTACACTGTCAGCACATTTGCTTGTTGTTAATAAAAGATTATAACTAAAAATATAATGATGTGTCAAACAGAACTAAGCCACCAGAGAAGCTAGGCAGATGGAAATAGTGTTGTGAAAATGAATGCATTGTAATTCAAATCATTTGCTTTTCCGCAACAAATTATCTCTAAGTCCCACCCATACCATACTAATGATGAGGCAGAACTAGAGCACGCTTATGGCTTGATTCTGCTCTCATTTACATTGGTGTGAAACCTATGTAACACCATTTGACATCAACAGAGTTATTTCAGATTTACAATAACATAAATTAGGGCTTAATAAGCAGAAAATTAGTAAAGCTAAGTTCTTTAAATACATTTCAAGCTCAATGAAAAGTCTATTCTCCCACTGATGAGCTCTATCCAGTTCCAGTTTAAAATCTGCTAGCTCTCAGGAAAAGACACGGATTAAGACTGCTCTGAAAACAGATCTGTATTCATTGAAGAGATGCTTTTAATTGCCTTTTTAAATGCATATTTTCACTATTCAGGTTATCTGAATCTGTTTTGCATAGTTTATTCTTAAGCAAATATCTGACTGTTAAAATACATGAAATATTTGTGCTCTGTGACAATTTTTTTTTAAAGCAATATAATTACATGTGTAGGTTGATTTGACAAGAAGTGGGTCGCTGCAATTTTCAGTATTAATCTAAAATTAACTCTTGCATGTGAAAACCATATAGGCATATTCCTATTGTGAAGTTTAGTCACTGCATTTATGTAGTATTTATTCACAAAATTAGGAAATCAGTCATGTGAAGTGTGATAGTGTCATCAATATAGAGAGACCAACTTCAACTTCTTTTCTACCTTTCCTAACATAAGAAAACTCCTTATGAAGGAGGGCTACATTTTGCCTGGAAACATAATTCCACCTTTCTCGCCAAAGTGATTTAAAATCCATTTCTGTGTAAGGATTTACTAACAAGGGCTTTGGAGTTCATGCAGAATCCTAGTGAATAAGTCTCAGGGAATTATATTATACACAATTTCTTTCAAGCACTCATGGATCTCAGCTTTTAATATTTGATATGTCCATTCCTCCTGACATTTTGCTGAGCATTCCAAAGCCAGATAAAACTCCTTTTCAAAACAGCTTTTGTTTCTTTTTCTCCTGGAAACTTTTTGCCTTGGCTCCACGATTCCTGCTCCCCTCGCCTTTCTCTCACTGACATTTAATGGCATTCGTAATTGGATTCTGCCACTTTCCCCATTAATTCCAGGCAGATGTAACTACATGACTTATTACGGGAAATTTCAATTCCTGTGACATTGTCATGCCTACCCAAAAGCACTGCTCATGTCAATGGGACCTGGACTACGTCTGACCAGCTCCAGCTGTTATGATTACTCCAGTACGCAGAGGAAAGAAACACGGACAAACAAATGAGCACGGATGAACTTTTTAAAGTATCCGTTTACACTTTTGCCGTCTTGTGACAGGGTTGGGGCAGGAGGCCGGAGGGTGGCAGTGGCCCAGGTGACGATGGCCAGTTGGGCAAGTCACAGAGATAGGGCTGGACTCTGTGGCTAGCAAAGCCATTGGCGCTTCATGCTGACAGTCTAATTCAAAAAAGCAATGAATAGCGGGGACTGCAGCCCCTTTGTGGCTGGACATGCATTGCCTGGGCTGGGCTGTCAGCCAGCGCTCGAAAACGTGGAGGTGGCCTCGACAGGGCTAGAAGGGCTGGGCTCCGTTTTGTTCTTCATTTTTTAGGAGTGTGAGTGCTGTAGAATATAAATCTTAGAATAGAAATTGCTATCCACATGTTCTGTCTATCCTGCTTAATAAATATGCTTCAGATTATATGTCATGGAGTGGGACGGTGCTGCTTTTGTAGCCACTCCATCCAAATTTCCCTGTGACAGGCATTCTGGAGGAATTTTAATTAATATGGTTTTCCTGACTGGGATTGGATCCAGTCCTTGGTCAGAGAACCAGACTTGTAATTGAGCTGGATCATATCCTACTGCCAGTGTACAGCAAAGCACTTCAGGAAATTTAGATTCCCCATAGACCTATTAAGATGAGAAGCAGGGTCCACAAATAAGGACTGAAACCTTGATTGGCCCAGATCTCATTCCAATATGCAGTCACTATGGGATGAAAATAAGATTAAATCTTTGTTTACTGTTGAGTGAAATTAGGGCTGGATTTTACCTTTTCTGATAAACTAATCTTTCTTAACTATGAAGGTGATAAAGGGAATTTGACTTTTTAATTAAAGATCCTAAGGAAGAGAGGCATAGCTGGTAATTATTAGTTTGGACTAATTGGCTGATGGACTAATGGGGGACTTATTTATTTTAATATTTTGTAACCAATCTTACTAAAATATTCAAAGTATATTTTTTAGCACAAAACACCAAATAGCTTTGGACATTTTCTCTGCTTTGCAGCTATTGACATGCAAAAGTAAATATCTTTATTTGAGAGTTCAAGCACAAAAAATTATTTAAAAATACGTATCATATCTTCAAGACTTTCATTCGTCTTCACTCAGTAAGAAACTGCTGCTCTTGGAGGCAGCTCCTAGGCATTTATTATTGCCCCTCTTCCAGATGTTACTGCTCAGCAGCAGAAGAGTGGAGTCAGCAAAATGGAGTGTTGTATGGGCGCCTCAGCTGTTCCAGTTTAGCTCAGCAAATTAGCTTTAATCTTTGATTAGGGGACTTGGGCCAAGATGCTGGGCTGAGAATGGGACTTGCTTCAGGGCTAGCATATGTTGAATTCTTCCATGGGTTGGTAATTCCTTACAGAGAGGCAGTAATGTCTTAAACCATGGTAAAAATCACCAGATCTCTTCTCTCAGAGTCCTTACACTTCAGTGACCATTGTTTCTGTCAGTATTATCTCTATCAGTTTAGGGTTACCTACTTATTTTGCAAATTGATTTTGAATTTATTAAGCAGAGCTGAAATAGTAGGTTTCAAAGATGTTCTGCCTCTCTTTTCAAGTTTGTATAGCTCCTTTTGCGCTTCCTCTGTGTCCTGCTGCACTGAAATCTGTAAAATCAACTTTCTAAGAAGGTTGTCATCTTTCATGTGCCTGCCTTCTCTGTTGGTGCTGCCGCCCACTGAGTTTCCTTTACTCATCTATTCTACCTCCTGGAAATGTGGTTATCTTACCATGCTTCCACAACTCAGATGATAAATCAACTGAAGGAGTGTAGAAAACAGTTTAGGGAGGGTTAGAAAATTATAAGATATTTCTGAAGCATCGATATCAATTCCTTCTCACTACTTTGCATATTAGCAACATAAGTAATTTACAATTGCTGTTAGAAGTGTGGACAAGTATATTCTACAAATATTTATGGATAGAATAGGGGTATTGACTTTTTTGAAAATGTGGCTACATATTAATGCAGTGGCCATTTAACTCTGACAGTCACAGCTGTTGAGCCTAATGCCAGAATGGAGGAAATCAGAGCAGCCCCAAGGGTGATSTGTTCAGGACTTAATAGGGTACGGCAGTTCTTACAGCTGAGTATAGCAGAAAGTGTAAGCTAGCAATAAGCGCCTGTGGTGGAAAGCTCATAGGTGTTTCCAGATGGTGCGATTATGGTGGATCTTGAAGTTCTGCTTAATTGTTTGTGTAGGCAGACAATTTATTTACTTGTATAGTAATATAATACGTTAACAAGTTATGTTATAATTAATATAGATATTATTTTATATTTGATGTGCATATTAATATATTATTTTACAATCTATGTTTATTTTATAATTTAGTAATCAAATTGCAAATGTGTGCTTTAAGGTTTGCAAGTGGGGTAACTTCAGGAACCCTAGAAGCTCTGAGGAAGAAGAGTTTCCAAAAACTTCTGCCGTGTGTACCGAACTAAGTGAATTCATACACTATTTCAGAGCATTTTTAACTACAATAGATGTTCTTGCCACAAATGGTCAGTGAAGTTTTTCTTTAATAGAATAATTAGTTTTAAGTGTGTAGAAAATACTTTTGGTGTGTTTAATTTGCTGAAACTTTTGACATTATTTTGCAGTTTTCCCCATTTGTATACCTACCCCAGGCTGTCCAATACCAGCTCATTTTTTACAACTTCCAAATGATATTTAGTAATCATTAGGATCTATCTGAGTTGATTTCTGTAAGTAGAAAGATCAGGTGATACTCAACAAGCTTTCTTGTTATATACTTGCATGTGGTCCTCAAAGAAACCTGGAAATATTAGTCCATTCACTTAATCTATTATTATGAACTACAGGCAGCAGTGGATCACTTCTAGCTCTCTCCCTGATCATGGTATTTGTCACTACAATGTTGTATGTACAAACATGTAACATAACTCCTACTCCAGTCGATATTACCTTATGATTATAACTAGCCATCCTCAAGGCATGATTATTATAGTTTATGGTTTTGGTTGGGAGGCCTTACGATAACCTTCACTTTCTCCTGTGACTTAAACAAACTTAAGCCAAGGATTTAGCAATAATTTGCCATTAAGTCTGTGATACATTTAAACTCTTCCTTTTTACTCCAAGACAATATTCAATTAGTCTCCAAAGTACAGAGTGCTTTTATTAGGTATATTAGCTTGCTGTTCACGTAGCAACAAGTATTGGAAATGCTCTGTAATATCTTTGTTTGTAACTTGCAGCCAAATAGCAGGTGAGATATTGTCTCAGGCTCTCCCCCATTTACACTGCAATAAGCTCTTTCTTCATTCATTGTAATTTTCTTCTCAGCTCAATCTTTAGTCTCCAATTGCAGATAAATTGAGTTCCAGTCCTTTAACAGCTGAAGTTCCTCCTGTACCTTTGGCTATGTTGCAAGTTACTAGACACATTTTGCTAAATTAAGGAATCTCTTGTACTCTGAACACATTTTTTTCCTCCTGCATATTTTAAGGTTTGATATCATCCCAAAGGGCAAGATCTGCTTTGTCCAATGCTAAGCTAAATTTGTGCTTGATGCTGAAGCTTGCTGATACTTTCTGCTTTATAATGACACTGACCTTTGCCTAAATTTTCTGACCTACTTTTTCACACCAGCACTTTTTTTGGTCCTATTTTTCCAATCCTTTCTTGAGGAAAATCCTGGTTTCTGAATGCACTACTGAGGAGGAATCTCTTATGTACCATTTCCTCCCATACCACACTCTGTATATTTTGTGTCCCTGCTTTAGATTTGTACTGACAGCATGAAGAATTAAGGCATCCAATAAGGAAGACATGCCTTTAATGAGAAGACAATTATCATAATGTCCCCAGCTATATTGAGGAAGGAACAGCAGGGTTATTTGAGGAAAAAAAGAATTAAGTAGAGCCAGTAAAATATTTCTGTGAAATTCTTTTCTATTGGAAAATGCTGCCTCAGTGRCCGACCATTTGGGAACATTTGCAGAGATGTTCTGGTGGGAACGTGTCAATTTCAATAACATTTCCTTTCTATGGCAGGGGAAAAAAAGCATAATGGTAAATTTGAAACAGTCTGTTTCTACGTWTTGCTTGAAGCATAGAGATTTCTTAAGCTTGAAATCACTTTCAAAATTTTTCTTTGAATATCTAATGATAAATTAGTACTCTTATCAAAACTGAGGTGTAGCTGCAGATAACTTGCTCTAAAATTCTCACCTTCAGGCAATTTCAAAATTACTCTGCTTTGTTCCRTTGTATGGTTAAGCAGACACACATGTTGTTTAGACATGGAACTGTGTTATGGTAAGTGATGGGCAATTTCAGAAGGGCTGCTGTTTTGGTTAAGTTCTGATTCTTAAGCAAAGGTTTGCCATGCTCTTCCTAGACTTGCAAAACAGACCAGAAATCATGGCTTTCAGAAGTCATTCAAAGTACAATATTAAAAAAACAGGTTTGACTTACAGAGATAAAAAGTTATAAAAGCTGAAGACACCATCTATAGGAAAGGAAAAGAGGAAGAAAACAGTTAAGTCCAAAACATTATGTGCCAAATGAAAACCAGTGGAGAACTTTTGACATATCYCAAAATAAATACAAATCTCAAGAAGGTAGAAAATGATCAGTCTTAATACAGAGCACTGATGTTAGTACATCATTTACTTCATAATAACAGAACTTTTGAACAGAGGGTAAATGCAGAGGATAAATGTTTTAGCAGTGCTTGATTTACAGACAAAGACCTTGTAAAAGCCAAACTAGATTGTCAAGAAAACTGAGTAGGAACCTTCCTACACTTAGAGAAAAATGGAAAGAAATGTCTGGGAAAGATATTTCTTTGTTATACTGTAAAAGAAAGAATTCCTCAAATTAGGCAAAGGACTGTGTGAGAGAGGAAAAAAGTCACTCTGAAGGAATGTGACAAAGCCATTAAGGTCTGTCTACTCTCACTGATGTGAGGTACTGATGGTAACTTCAACATATACTTCTGCTTTCGGTATACTAAGGTATCAGCAGTTGTCACAGATACAGACAAGAGTGCAGGAACAATTTCAACCAGATGATAGAGATGGCATACCAGTGCAATGCTAAAAGAAAGATGAATGTTCCTAGCCACAGTCTATAGAGATTGTTAACTGCAAAACTGTCTTAGTGCTGTGGGAAGAGATTCTAAATGCCTTGCAAAACTGAAGCGCAACATTGAAACTTTCTGCAAGAGAAGGCGCTTTTTTTTTTTTATGAACCATTTAGAAAACTGGAATGGATTATTAAAATAGGAGGATGACATATTGGAGGGTGTTCAGAGAAAAGTGTCAATAAGCAGCAGGTCCAAGACACTGGAAATAAAATTAAAGGAGTAATTTGTAAACTTGGGCAGGTATCACCAAGAGACCCTTTGCACTTGCATCCTTATGAAACAGTATTATCTCAAAGCTGCCGTTACAATCACAGCTAAAGGAAAGGCTTAGTGTGCTTAGTGTGCAGGTGCTCCATGACTCTTTCAAGTACTTATTTTAGTAGCTTGACTTTTGCTTTTAACCACTCTGATTTGTCTATGGATTTGCAGAACTGAAATAAGGAGGCTTTTGTAACCCTAGTCTCTCCTTGGCATGTCCCTATAGGGCCTGACTTAGAAATGATACTGTGGACAGCTCCATGGAAGGTATGCCCAAGCAAGTAATGCCAATATGGCAAACCTGCTTGGGGAAGAGCTGTCCTTCCCCTCCCCACTCCCCCAACTACAATTTCTGCACAAACATTCATCATTATTTTAAAGACTGGAGTCATACGCATGTGTGGAAAGTTTCTAATAAATATTTCTAGATCAAATATTTATGCCACATATGCTAGTACAAAAAACAGAGAGACAAAATTAAGCTTTAAAACTCTGCCTGCCGTTCTGTAGTAAAAGCAGAATGGGAGGGGGGAATTACTTATCTGCTTTCTAACATACCATGCAGTAGCCCCAACGTGTGGTGTTGGGGGTTTGGGAAGAGTGCACTGGCATCAAGGATTCCCAAAGGAGATTCCAAATAGTGTTTCATGCCACTTAGAGCCCAGAACAAGCCTGTATAACACAGATGAGCTTTCAGAATTGTGTAAGTCATATTGTCAAGCAGGAAGCAGATGTGGGTGATTAAAAGGTATAAATGTGGCTTTTCATTTTGCTCGCTCCTATTTCCTTATGCATGAAGCTTTTATGCAGTTCCAGTTAGGCTAGTGCAGCACCTTCCTCACATGTATTTGGAATTTAACACTCAGTTTTTCATTTGAGGTAACTATTTAATGAACTTTTCTGTGGTCTTGCATTGCAAGGCCCAACATAAGACACAGCATTTCCTACAGACAGCATTTTTAGAAAGGGTCAAAAATGTTCAGTTATAGATTCTCCAAATAATAGTATGTGCATATATACATATCATATATAATTGGAGGCAAAATTTCATCAGCAGGTTGTTTTTATTTTATTTTTTTCAGCAAAATCGAAACATTTCTAAGCTGTTTTTTCTTTATTTCACATTCACTTCCCCTGTTCCACTCTTCACTCCTGACTTAGGGCATTGACTTCTATACCACAGAGAAAGCTAAAAATCTAGCAAACTGAAGGAGATATGGTCATATTTCTTTTAATTAAACAGATCAACGTTTATAATCTAGTTAGAAGTTTAAGAATCTTCTAAGAAGATAAAGTTGTCAGAATGCCAATGTTGTGCGACTTTTTAGTTATGATTGTTTATTATAAAGTGATTTGTACTGAAATCCACCAAGATTTTATTTTAAGACCATGTTAGTTCATAAGATATGTATGTTTCCTATCTCTGAAAAATCAGTGTAAACACATCAGCTCTGGCAGGTTGTTATCAGTGTTTCACAGAACCTAAAATCAACCTAAAAGACAACCTTCCAAAACTCAGAGGAAAATACATGCTTTCAAATTTGCCTGTCAGTCTATCTCAAAGGAGACAAAGCTGGAAAAAATGTCTTTAAATGTGATAGTCTCCTATGATCCATTTCTAAAATTATGTTTCCCATTGGATAGATCTTTTATCAGAACAAGACAAAGCTTTATGCTGTTTTGTCTGACAGTGAAGCACATACTTTATACAACTTGCTGCAAGGGTTATCTTATTTAAGCTACTCTGTGATCAGTATCCTGTTTATCCCATGGGGCTCTTCAAAGGTGGCTAGTACCCAAAACAGAAGAAGTGAAAGTAAAGCATTCAAAACTACTTTTTGACATTGTTCTACATTTCCTCCATCTCTTTTATCTGTCTTATATGTGGGGATCACAATTTCAAACCACCCAGCATCTTCTTCAGGAGACACCAGTTTGTGGTTCAGCATACTCATAAYTTGTAGTACCTTTTGTACATACAACTCTTCACTGTACTTCCAAGGTGAAACCAAAAAAGATGCTTTGGGACTGCATTCTTCAGGACCTTGGATATCAAAGGACATCAGACTGTAAAGAATATTCCAAATCCAATATCCAAAATGTATATGAAGTAAGATTCAATGTATGCCCTTGTCCCATCTCCTAGGAAACTTCCTCAATATAACATGGAATAATAAGAAGGCTGTTTATAATTTTGCCCCAGCAGAAGACAGTTGCACCTTAATAAAAAATAAGGATGTTGTCCTTTATTCCTAGGCCACTCTCAGTGGAACAGAATCAGCTTATTTACTCTGGATATGGGAGTTTGAAAACTGGGATGGAGAGGGTTGCTGCACTTTGATGTGAGTGGGGATGAAGGGAACTGTGTTATGTCACCCGTCTCTGTAACACTAGTGATTCAAAAACCAGAGCCCTCTGTTAACCCTCTGATCTAAGAGTCTTCCATGGCAACCTCAGAAAACTATTGAAATTTGTATTAGAAAGCACAAATTTTCTTGGCTGCACTGAAATCAAAATTGCATCCCATGAGGAATATGCAACAGAACTCTGAGCTTTTCTTTCGAAAAAGATAGTATTTATTCTACTGATTTCACCTTCATTTTAGTCATGATTTCAGTTGTGATTATTTTCCCTCCTGTATGTCTCTGAGTCTGTGATGTGCAGCATTTTTACATACAACTTTTCACTGTACCTCTGAGGTGAGGTTAGAGAAAGATACTTTATGGGATAAGTTCTTCAGGGCCTTGGTATCCAGGGAAGTCAGACTTTGAAGCCATATCAGTTACTACTCTTAGTAAGCCACTGCAAGGATGGGAGAAGATTGTGTTTGTTTGAATCTGCATTTATTTTTATGTATGTATGTATTTATTTATTTATTTTTGTGGCTGCTAGTTAGATGTGCCTAGCATGAGGAAATTTTGGAGTAGCTACAAGACCACACTTCACGCACTGGCAGAGATTCTCCTATAGGCCTTGAGTGGGAGCTGATGGAAAGGCTATTCTGAGCAGCTGTTTAGAGAGGAAAGATGGTGGGAAATCAGTCCTCGAGAGCTGTGCTGAAGTGAGTGTTTTCAGATAATCACCTTCATGGAATTGAATCTGAAACTAATGCTCCCAGAAGGAAAAAGCTTTAACTGATGATGACCAATCTTGAATGATGGCTGTAGGATGGAAAGGATTTTGCGGAGTCCCAAATAATATGGAATGATTTGCAATGCTCTAGAAGCATTAACGAGTCTTTAGTTAATGAGAAATACACATGTGTTAACAGCATCAGCTCTTGAGGTGTTCAGTTCCAAAAGGAACTGCCGTCAGGACTTTAAAACAGCTTTCACTGTAGAGTACAGGGCCACGTTATAGGATCTTTTGGACATGTCTGACATTCACTACAGTAAATTTTTTGAAGGGTATGGAAGGGTAATGTACAGGATAGTGCCCAGGATGTGGATACCTCCACAGCACCACCTTTACAAGGAGTATGGAGTTTGCTTCTTTTACCATTAGAATAACACCAAAATAACTGAAAATCAGGCTGGAAGTAACTCAAGACCTCCTTCTGTAAAAACAAAGCAATCACATTTGCATCAGCTTTTGTAGTACACAATTTGTGAAAAAAAATTTTTGACCTTATGATCTTTACTCCACCCTAGTGTCTTCAGTTTTCTGCTCATTTTATTGTTATCGATACAGTAGAAAATTATCAGATTTAAATATTAGCTACTACCCATTAGCTACTAAAATTTGAAACCCGCTATGGCACAAAGCAAAATAAAGTCTCAGAGCCTCAATTTTCTTCTCAGTGCTAGTGTTTCTGGCAATCCCATGTGAGCTGTTAGCATGATGAATAAACATGCAGTGAATTGGTTCATTAGGGTGGAACTATAGATCTCTCCTGATGTTTCCTTTATTCCTTGAAAAAGAGGTTTCATTGTTTCTATATATTTGGCTCTTACAGCTGTGATGTTGCAAAGCAAAACAAAATGCCTTACAACAAAATGCTTCTGCTTATAGAAAATGCAAAAATAGGAAGCAGAAAAGATAAACGTGATGCAAATTGAATGCTTATCTTGCTGATTGCCAGGCATATTTACTTGGAAGGGAATTCTTTCATAAGTTGTGAAGTTACAATGATTTGTTGGAAATATGTTCTCATCAAAATCACAACTTAATATTTAAAGATTAAAGAGGAATGCTACAGTTTAATATTTGTTCTGCACTGGAATCAGGCACAATAGTGCTATTTCTCTGTAATATCTACCACTCCCTGTCTGAAGCTGTCTAAAACATTTTAGTCAATTAAGCTTCATTGCACATTTACAATGTCAAAGTTTGCTCCAGCCATTGGGCAGATGGAAGAATGTTATTGACAGACATTAAAATGCCCTTGCCTGAGCATTCACAATATCCTCTTTATTTTAGTGGGCTTTTTCATGAGGCATATTCTACGGCATTGCTTGCCTTTGAATTTAAAGTAGTGTTTTTACTTTGCTTTACAGTGTTAGAAGGTTATTGTGATCTTAATTATTTTTATTTATGTAGTGCCTAGACATCCCAGTTATGCAAATCCCACCATTGATCCATGGTGATGGTCACTACCTATCTCAGACAGTTTACCTGTTCAATTAGACAAAAAAAAGTTTATGAAATAGGAGAAGAAATTAAAAACAACAACAACAACAACAACACCAAAACCAAACAGATTTATAGAAAGGGAATGCATACATCTGAAGCGACCCAAAAAGTTAGCTGTGTAGCTTGAGCCCAAAGCAAGTCCCATTATTCCTCACTGAGTGTTCTAGCCAGACAATCACACAGGTAGATTCCAGGCTTTTTAGTGATATTTTAAACTAAACATTTGCCAAATGCAAAAAACAGGTATGTAATTTTTGGAACTCATAAGCATAAATGATATTAGAGGACTATCTTGTGTAAGTACCAGTGAGGACAGAATGTGCCCCCACTCCTGTTCTTTCCCCTCAGATAAAAAGAAAGTGAGAGCCAAGTCTGTATTTTAAATTCCCCCTGAGTGGAATTACCAAACACAATATTAACAATATTTTTATCAGTTATTTATGTAAGACTTCTGATCTGAACAGGGATATTTGATTTGCTGCTAAAAATGCCAGAAGCATATCCATGGTAAGGTACATAACATTGCTGACCACAGTGGATCTATGTAGTTAAAAGTAGCGCAGTTTTGCCAGTACTTTATAGGAGATTTTGTAGTGACAGGCCAATATGCAAAGTCAATAATCAACAAATATCCACATTAATATAGGAAGGTACATGGAGACTTTTGTCCTCATGAGAAGCAAAGCTGAAAACTGGTTGTTTTGCTTGATGATTTTGCAAAAAGATTTTTTTTTTTTTAAGGGAAGAACCAGCAAACATGACCTTCTGCACAAACTCCAATTAAATAGAATCATACCATTCTATCTGATTTTTCACACAAATCCTGCTGCAAGTGGACCAAGTGCTTTACACTTCCTTCCCCTAAACATTGTATGCTAAATATAGCATCAGTCATTGTGTTTCATTCCAGAATAGTAGGTGATAAAAAATACTTATTTATACTTTGACTAGGGCACCAGCAGACAAAGTGCTTTGTCTTTTTTTTTTTTTTGCTGAAATGTGTTATCTGAACATAATATCGTTGTCACTTTTACTTTTCCTTTAAAATATTTTCCACAAATAGATAGGAAAAGAACACTAAATCAGAGAGCTGCTTGCAGAGCAAACAAAAAGGTAGAAGTATATGTTGATAACAGTGGCTTTAGTTTTCCATCTCTGAAATCCAAATAGCAAATAAGCAACTGAAATGCAATACAAAACATTTTAACATCCCACTCACTGCAAAACACAGAATCTCATTTCCTCTATGTACTTATGAAAATACTCAAACATCCAGTTGCTGGTGGAATTTTTGCCTCATGATTATCAAAACTAGTGCTAAAAATCATGTAATGATGAGCTTATGAGTGCCAAAATGTGTGTTATTCTATCATTGGGCTTTGCTAAGACTCGGTGTCCAAGAAAGATGATCCTTTTAATTTCAAAACTGAAAGTCTGTTTTTTCTCTTTCTGAAAATGTGCTGAATTTATGAGAGTACCGAATGAACAGTTTAGTGTTCATTGCAATAGCTTCACCATGAAAAGCTGTCTTCACAAAGAGAAAATGATCTTTAACAGCAAATAAAAAATAAAAAATAAAGTTTGGTCTACTACCTGATAATTTTGTATTGATTTGTCTGTTCTACTTTCACTACTATTTTTACAACTTTTCCATTATTTTTAAAAAACTGTATTTTTTTTTCTCTCTATCACAAGCCATTGTGTAGTACTTTGTGCATCTCATTTTGTGCATCTAGACAGTAGTGGCTGAACTGAGTAGTTTGGAAATGATCAGCTTTTATTGAAAAGCGTCACCAAAAAAAAAAAAACTTGTAAAAAWTTTCATTAAAATTTCATTTAGTAATAGCGACTAAAATTAAAGTCTGTAATCAAATTTTCATTGATCATGTGAAAATTATTTTCTAAATTGACATCACATGCCTGTGAGTTTGCTTGTTAATGACTGTCATTGACTGTTGCAAACCAGAACAATAAAGAATCTAGTATTTCTGAGCACATTAGTATCTACAGTTTCAGTTCCAAACAGATTGCATATTCAGTCTTTGATGCTATTCATGTAGGGTCAAGTAACATAGCTTGATTATAATATTTCAACAGAAGGTTCATTCAGATGTGCCTGGACATTGTAAAAAAAAAAAAAGGCATTTTTAAAATGAGATTGCAGTTTGCTAAACAGTTTGCTAAAATGAGCATCACTGTTAGGACAGAAAAGCTTTCTAAAAGGTTGTTAAGGACAACCATACAAAACACATGATTTACAACTTACAATGTAAATTGTTATAAGCCACAAATGAAAAGCCTGAGATTCAGAGTGTAAAAGGTAAAATATGACTGCTTAATCAGTGCACAGCTTGTGCTCCAGTTAAGCACATTACTGTTCAAAACTTTCAGATCATAAACAGTAGCATCCCAAGAGTGTCTAATAAGCACCCTGGGATCTGAAACAGTTTTCTAACCCCTGTACCTTCTTGATAAAGCTTTTTCCTTCCATGACATAGACTTGTTTCTTCTTCCTTGACTTTTTATCTTACTTGCACATGGTAATTCTTGAAACATAGGTAAGGCAATAGATTCATACATCGGGGAACAGAGGATAATCTAATGCTTCATTTTAACTTGCTTTACAAAGGGGCAGTTAGAATAGAATTGAAGAAAATCAAACATTATCTATATGCTAGTTAAATCTCACTTATCCAGACAAGAATTGCACAGTACATAGGTCTTTTTCAGGGCTCATTTTCACTTTGAGTCTACAGTCTTAGAAAAACCATTTTCACTTTACAGAGTCCATGACATCTCATTATCTTTGGGCTAAACTACCAACACCAAAAAAGTGTTTCTGTCCCTGCGTGAATGGAAGGGAATGGACTGAGAAGAGAGATGTTGGCAGTAATCTCATTGTGATCTCATTACATGATATAGAAGCACGTCCTCCTGAACATGCAAACAATTTTCTTGTGTGTAGATGAAGGTAGCATGCTCCTGCGTGGACCCCACCACCCTGTGGCAGGTATGGGTTGAGCAGCAGCCAGGACAAGCACCTACATTTTCTTCAGTATGCTCCGCCGCACCTTCTTCAGCTTCCTGTGCTTGGTGCATGAGGTTGAGGAGCTGGAGAGAAAGGTACGATATGCAGGGAATGAGGGAGCTCAAGCCCTATAAGCAAAGTGCTGGACATCGAGGCTACTGGAAGCCTAGACCAGGAGACACCAACAGAGACATGAAACAACTTCCAGCTCTCCTACTCACTCTGACTGCATATTAAATAGTACATAGTTTGACATGTATATAGATGATGGAGGATGGAGTACTGAATGCTTGCATTTTGGTATCTCCTCACCATTTTGGGTTTATGTTTAATATGGGTATTCTTTACAGCAGGAAGGCAGTGGTTACTTGCAACCTGTTCCCAAATACACACTTTTTATGTTGGCTGTAGCCTTCTTAATGTTTTAAAATGAATTGCACTGGACCAACCATTAATCAAATGTCCTACAAAAGCCAGAATATGTAGAAATCTCATGAATTTTGCACGTACTACCAAGCAGAAAAGTACTTCCAAATACATTTAATCCTTTATTGGTGTTGCAAAGTGCTTCCTTGCTTTCAGAAAAATTGAAAGAGGTCTCCTTTAAAGATTTCCCGTCCCTCATTGCTGTGTTATTGTTCCATTTACACAAATTAGAATGAAAAGAAAACATAAACAAACTTTCAAGAAAAAAATCTTTTGACTTATTCCTAGGTCTGAAGAATATGTTTCAATTTCAGAAAATGCTTTCCAAGGTGTAACAAAACCACAGCTGAATTGCAATAGTCTTTTCCAGGTATATAGAACTTATTCATGTCAACAGAAAGGCTCTTGCTGTTTCAAGCTAGTTAATAAAAAAAAGCAACAGCAAGAACAAGAAAATTCCCCTCTGCTCCCTTCTGTCTGTAGTACTTTTGTTAAATGCTATTACAAGAGTTAACTACTTTTTGTTTGAGAACATGGGAGAAGAGAAGCAATTACAACGAGAATAACTGTGAAATGAGAACAAAAATGAATAAGAATATCGTAAGGAGAACTGACTTCACAAGCTTTAATGACCTGCATTCCAGCAATGGTAGTTATTCAGCATAATTCTTCTCTGTAGAAATGGAAGAGAAGAGGAAGGAGTAATTCTGAGCAAGATCTGGATACATTAGCCCACAGTGAAGCTAGTTTCCACTTGCTTTAGACACTTGTATTAGAGAAATACTCTATATATTTTTAATGCTGTCCCCAAGGTCTATCTAGTGAACTGTCCACACATTGCAAGTGCCAGAAAGTACTAGAAAAGTCAGTTACCAGGTAAAATAAATGGGATAATCATTAAGATCTAAAACATTAATGAATGCAAGTAAACTCTGATAAGGCCCCTTTCAAAGCAGGGTGGGGACTTCTCTATTGTTCCAATGTTGGCTGTGCAGGAGGAAAAATAAGGACAGGGAATCTGAAGAAGTTTAAGAGCTGCTGTCTGATTCTGGAGCATATTTGATTTCAATACTGTCTTACTAGTATCTAGAGTAGCCTTAATATTGTTAGGTTTTTCCTTTCTTCCTGAATAAAACCTGCTGGCTTGCTAAAAGTCAGAAAAGGAACTTATTCTGTCTCAGCCACTGTCTGGCTTGTACTGAGCTGGAACTGGGGAAAGCAGAAAGGCCTTGATACTTCCTTTCCTGGAATGCCATGTTGGCTGTAAGTGAAGTGGCAAAACACAAGGAAGGCTCTCTTGCACAGTTGCGTCTACACACACCTACACATACACTTTATTTGGCCAAAAACTTGCTAGGATAGGTGAACTTCCAGATATATTCATCTGCTCAATCCATTTTAACTTTTGCGCCCTTCCCCATTTTAAGACTTGAAATGAGCTAACGTCACCTGATAAGCTCAATACTAAGATGATACATAGGCAACAGAACTGGTAATATATCTCATTTTACTACTACTTGATTGGTTAGTCCTTGCTGACTTTGCAGTACTTTTTCAGGTAGACTAGCCAAATCTGAGAATTGTCTATTGATGACTCAAATGGTCATTCATAATTTTATTCTCCTTTCATTGTAATATTTGTGCTATTTTAAATGAAATTGAGCCATTAGGCAGTAGAGTATGTGAAATGATTAATAGTSATAGAATTGAACTATGTGAACTTTGTTTTTAGAAAAGTAGAAAATCATCAGAAAACATCAAAAATACACTATGAGACTTTATAATGAAGTCTAGCATAATAACACCAACTAAATTTGTTTATTTGTAAATAAGGTTTAATTTTACTCATAAATATTAATTAGATTAATATGTAGGAGTAAAAGTCAGTTATCTCAATCACAATGTGTTTCATGCTGCTCTCTGAATAAATCTAGGATTTGACTTGCATTTCAAGCAAAAATATTATCCAGACTATGGACTGTTTTCCTTCAGGAAAAAATTTAGAATATGTGTTAGTTGGCAAATGATACACTGCCAACATAACTTTCTCTGGCATCCGTCCATTAGCTCAAAAAAAAAATAGCATTGTCATCCTGATTGGCAAAATAAATTAATTAGGATCAGAAACTTTGTTGTCTCAACTATTACTGAGCTTCCAAAATTACAGTATAATAATCACACAAAAATGAAAAAAAGAATTTCTGTTAATGAAAACAGAAGCCATGCAATCTTTTCTCTCAAAATCTTTATTTTGCCCAGTGTACTCAAACAAGATGAATATTTATGCATTCCATCCTTTTATTATACACATTGTGTACAATATTAATATACACTGTACTCCACATTTGGAGTACTGTCGCACTGTCACACTATGAAGGTTCGATATGAGACAGTAATATAATAATAAAAAAAGATGTTTATTTCCTCACACAAGTTCTTGGATTAGTAACATCCATTAAAATAATGCGATTACTAATTTAGAAAGGATAACACAAAACCATCAGTTACTAATTTAGAAAGGATAACCCCAAACTATTGATTACTGCGTTATTAATTGGAAGCACTGCTTATCCCTACTTGAAAGCTTTCTTGTTCACTCTCCTAGTGAGAGGGCTCTCAACCTCGAGGAGTTACCTTAACCCAGCGTCCCAGGAAAAGGGGAGGGGGGGGGATACTCACGGTCCAGCCGGAGAGGATGGTCAGGTCACGTTCCCGTCCCTGCTCAAACTTTCCTAGCTCCCAAGTCTCTTTTTATACTGCTGGGGCTCTGGGCAAACACTGCTTTTGCTGACTTTCAGCAAGTTTCGCAATCACAGGACTGTCTGTCTGCTTGGGAGGACCCTGCTAGCGAGGCAAGACCACAGCACCTCCGCATTGTGTCTTCCCTCCCCGGGGGTCCGTGCAGATTCCAGGTGGCAGACTTCACTTCTCCAGTCTTGTTAATCATTCCGCAGCCTTGCGCATATCAGTCCTTGCGCATATCGGTTGGTAGATGACTTTAGTCCTTCCTGTTAAGTCCTCCGGTCAACAGCTTTGCACACAGCAGTTCTTGTGCATATCAGTTCTTTTGCATATCAGTTTGACAAACTTCAGTCCTGTTAACTCTTCACTCGCCCGTCAAGTACTGTGTCCAGTTCTGGGCTCCCCAAGAGAGACATGGCACTACTGGAGAGAATCCAGCGGAGGGCTACGAAGATGATTAGGGCACTGGAGCATCTCTCTTATGAGGAAAGGCTGAGAGAGCTGGGCCTGTTTAGCCTGGAGAAGAGAGGACTGAGAGGGGATCTTATCAATGTATACAAATATCTGAAGGGAGGGTGTCAAGAGGATGGGGCCAGACTCTTGTCAGTGGTGCCCAGCAACAGGACAAGAGGCAACGGGCACAAACTGAAACACAGGAAGCTCCAGCTGAATATGAGGAAAAACTTCTTTACTGTGAGGGTGACAGAGCACTGGACCAGGTTGCCCAGAGAGGCTGTGGAGTCTCCTTCTCTGGAGATATTCAAAACCCTCCTGGACGCGATCCTGTGCAATGCGCTCTAGGTGCCCCTGCTTGAGCAGGGGATTTGGACTAGATGATCTCCAGAGGTCCCTTCCAACCTCAACCATTCTGTGATTCTGTGATATTGGGATTTTTGACCAAATGATAAAGAAGAGGCACGCAGAGTGCAGTTGCTGTAGCTTCTTCCAGACTTACTGCAGGTCTGATGTTCAGTCTTGACTCACAGATGTCTCCAAAAGAGCAGTGAACTCAAAGTCATGTCCTCTGTGACCAGTCAAAGGTGAGGAAGATCCCTGCAGCTGCCCAACAGAAGTACCAGACTGCTGTTCTCTTAAGCGAGGAAGATGCAGGGACCCAGCTGTGACCCAGCTAAGCACTATTCACCCCCCAGCATTGCAGCCCTCTTTTGGAACTCAGCGCTGTGATTTATTTCGGGCAGGGTGTGCTCTCCAGCTCTGTGCACTCTGATCCCAGCATGCAGAAACTATTATCTGTACTAAAGAGATGTCCTTTATTTTAAAATGTTCTAGTTTTCACGATTTAGCTAAGTTTAAATCAGGCAGGGAATAAAATTTTCACGGGGAGTCATTTTTAAAACAAAAGAAAGTCATATAAACTTAACAAACTTTAAGCATTTAGAAAAATGATTTGCTGGAATGTCAGTTAAAAACGAGGAAGACAAAACAGTACAGAAGGAACAAAAAAATACGAGGTACTGAAGAAATTGCAGTTATTTATCTAACAGAGATTTACATAGAGGGCTGAAAGGTACAGTAGCACAAGCTGCCATGTCATCAACTTTGACCCATCGAAAGCAATTAATATGATTCAAGAAAAACCCTGAGTCAGCTGGGTCTATGACAAAATGTAACCTCTCTGACCTAAAGATACCCAAATAATGACCAGAATTTCTGAGGTGGTATAACGATTCAAGTGCTAAATACTCTGTGAGGGACTGTGAAGTTCAATTCACATTGAAGTCAAAGGAAATTGAGGTCACTTAGGCCTAGACACTCAAAGGTACTTAAGGGCTTAGCTTTTCTTCATTTTTTCTTTCCTTCTTCCCCAGCAGCATTAATGCTTTTCCACATCTGATCATCAGTCATGTGAGATTAGGTTCTCTACCATGGGTAAGATTTTATTAGCAAGTAGTAAGCAACAGTTTGGGCTACTGTTGCATAGGTAATAGGAGTGTTTATAGGAGTTTACACTACTGTTTTATGTATTCACTAAATACTGAAATGTGAAAAATGATTTCTTGTACACTTTGATATTTTTTTATATTTTACGCCTAAGCAGAATTGGCTATAGATATAACCCAGCATCATGGTAGCAACTAAGCTACTGCAAATCCTTGTTCTGACAAAAGACATAATTTATGTTGGTTTTATAATTTAAAAATAAATGAATGACTATGGACATTTTTAAATTAGTGTGTGTTCATACAGGGACAATATATTATGCTCTACCAGTTACAGTAAGGAGTCTTTCCTTCTTTCTCTGTCCTACAATGAGGCCTGTTGAAGAGGAAGTTGAAAAAAGGTCTGATCTATGGAASCCATTGTGTACTCAGGCACTCACTGCTGTCCATAACAGTCAAATAATCCTTTTCTCCTATTTAGGGAACACAACAGATCTCAGAAGCCATTTAGCTAAACTTCAGTTTGAAACCTTGCTCAAGTGTCTCATGCATTTGACAAGAGCTTTCTGAATATATTCTGCTTCCAGATTTGTCACCGATAATTTTGAGTCATTTAGTTTCCTTGTCCTTTTGTTTCACTCTCTTTAAAAGAGTAAAAATAGTTGTCACAAGGAAGCTTGCAAAGACTATAACATATTTGCAGTTTATTTTGAGACCCTTAGAAATAGAATTTGTTTCTCATACTAATTCACATTCTTCCTCTGTGTGTGCCTTCTGCTTGAGATACCCACCCAGCTCCACTTTTTGCTGCAAGAGTCCTCATCCAAGTCAATGGAGTAAAACAATTTACAGGACAGAAGTTTAAGGATCATGACCAAAACACAGTGATTTGGATTCTGTGGTAAGATTTGAAAATCCAGTGAATTAATTCTGAGGACTATTTTTCTGGTATAAACCCTTAACAAGGTAGGACCTCCTTAACAAGATAGCAACCTCCTCATGCTTAACCAGGTACAGATGAAGCAAGGAGAAAGTAAATGAACAAGACTAGTCAAATTACTTGTCAGGTCAGACTAGAGCTCTGCTGTGCAACATTTCAATTTTTGAGTGTTAAAACAGTATCTTATATTAAGGACAGTCAGCTGTAATCAGAGATTCAAATGCACTGGTTAGCTGAACTGTTGCTGGGTACGTAAAATTAAAAAAAAAAAAAAAAGATCTTGCATACATACATGCACAGCATCTTCAGGTGAGTGAGGAAACTCAAATAAGGAAGCATTTTCACACCGCTCTTGCACTGATCTTGTGGATCAAGTAGGGAAATCACAAGCCTAATTTTCTTTAGGCCTCCAGGTCGAAGTTGCCCCCAGCAGCTAGCTGAGCTGTGGCACATAGTTCACTTCTTTGTGGAAGGCTGAAACTGGAAGCACATGTAATGATTCATTTAAAAAAAAAAAAAGGTAAAAAATTTTTTGATTTTTTAGCACAAGAAACATACAGAACAGCTTTTCCCTGGTACATGTTCATTAGTACTCTTTAGTTCAGGCAAGAATTTCTCAGGCATCCAGAAATCCCAAGTGGCTACTCCTCCAAATAATGGAGTTTTTGCTTTCTTTGTAGAGCCAACTACTTCCCTTCTTCCTTGTCTAGCCCCATAGTTTGAAAAAAAACCCACCCGATTAAAACTTCTGCTCACTGAGCTATTTTGAAATAAATGGTTTGTCTTAGTAGTGATCATTTGGCCAAATATGCTCTATTTAAATGCATGRTCTTCAAAGATGTAATTTCTGAGCCAAACGTAGTACTTTCTCAAACTCCCCCTATGAATTTTTCATTCAATAAGGAGGTAAAAGTTAGGAGAAAGGGCAGATATTGTTATAGAGTTTACAGGTGAATGCAAGACTGTCATACGACAAAGAGGATTTAGTAGTAAGACAATAAGATTCTGTTCAGATTCTTCGGAGAACACCCAGAATATCAGCAGAGACAATATTTTACTAGTCGCTTCTCAACATTTATAGTGGATATGCTTTGCAAACATTCTGCAAATAGAGGTAACTGCTTTTGCAATACTATTACAGACTCTGCTGAATGAATGTTCTGAGCTCTGCAGTAAGAATTCTGTTACCACCATCAAATGCTATATTTGTGCGTGTGTGTGTGTGTGTGAAGGTTTCCATTAAATACATCTGCACTCAAGTAATTTGTTCTATTTTGTCTAGCTATATGGATAAACATGATATATTTTGCTTCTTTTAATGCTATATTGGCCCACCACAGTTAGGTAACAAGTAACAAACATTATTTACATGAATTCTTTTTAAGTATTTTTCTCAGAAGAATCATGCATCATATCTCTCATGTAAATTATACAGTCAGTATTCATCAGTCTCACACAGATTAGTTTGTGCAAAATAAGGTACTTACTCAGCTGGCAGGAAGGCATACAAGCTTATAAAGAAGCAAAAATTAAAGAAGATGGGGTGATGCTGATATGACAATGCAAGAAGATTTGGAAATGAGAGTAGTGGGGAATACAAGGAACACTTTCTTTTGCACAGTTACATTGACATAGAGTTTTAAATTCTTAACTAGAAACACTATAAGCCAAAATTTCCAGATTTGTATTTTTTTCCTTATTTTTTCCTTGTTTTTTTCTTTTTGCTCACCTATTCCAATGGCAGTGATTCAGGGTAAAAATAAGGAATTAAGAACTTGAAGCTATATCCCCGCCTGAATTACACATCTAGTCTTCATCTCTGTAACCAGCTTTATTGTCAGAAAGACTCCCTGAATTCCTTAAACAGAATCTGTGAGCTGCTTCAGCATACAGTCTTAAACTAATCACACTTTACACTTCATGCCATGTGTTTTGCATATTTATTCTTGAAAGCACATTGTTCCTTCAGGACACTTTACCTAATAAGTAGGTACTGAAATGCCAATTTAATAGATGGCCATTGCTTGGATCAGTTTCGTGGTCCTACTTCATGCCCTTCGAAGCCTTTCTGCAGTGGAAAAGAAGAGGAAAACTGCCTAAAACTTCTCTCTGTCCTTTCCTTCCACCATGTAGCATTTTCTTCAGCTATTCAGGCTGGTGTACAGACTGCTGATATTCAGACTGTGTCTAGGCTGCTCTGAACTATACCCATGACCATACCCCAAAAGAGGATCAAGCAAACATAACAAGTTTCCTGACAGACGTACCTCCTCCTTTATACTGAGAAAATTGAATGCAGAATGCAGAGAGTGTTTGGCCCCATGTGACTTGAATCACAGGAAAAGTAAGACTCAAAACATCAAAACTTATGCACTGTTTTGTGTACGTTAGTTTTTAGTCAAGAATAACTACTTTTTTTTTTGAGCATTACAGTTAGCTTAATTGAGGAGTAGAGGAGTGGCTCCAAAAATCAGAATTTAAGTACTTTTAAAAATGGTATAGTATTTTTTTTAGATTTTCATTCTAAACCAAGGATTTAGCAAAGATTACATAATGAGATACTGACATGAAAAAATCATATCAATATGTGTTTTTCTATCTTCAGCTTTCCCATAACATACCAATGAACCAAGGACCTACAAAACCCTGTTCTTAATGTTAGTGCATTTTAGCCATACATTATCCAGTAACTAAATGAAGAAATCATAGTAGTGTAAAAAACTCCACAGATTTTGTATAAAATTTGTTGTTTCTTTATCATTGAAATAGAGTAATTCTTCCTTTTCACATAGAACATCATTTTGCTAACCAAAAATGCATGTTAGAATATAGAGGGAACAATGCAAGCCACTCTCTTTGTTAAAATATTGACACAGAAGGTAATGATCCAATATTGTAATTGCAGTGCCACAACAAAGAACAGTAGTATTTATGATAAAAAAGCACAGGTAATTCCTTGCATTTTCTCCCTACAAGCTTTTGTCATAGATCTAATTCTCTCACTGAGAAAGGCAAAGGTCTGACTTGTGTCAGGAAATTCAGCTGTGATGTTTCCCCTTTTATATGGCATTTTTTCTGTAGTTTGCGTTCAGAGAAGGTAACTGCCATTCTTTTCAGAATAGGATAATAGGAAGCAATCAATATTTCCAAAAAAATCTTAGGGAACATACTGCTTTTGTGAKTTATGGTGTCTTTTGATACTTTTGAAGAGTGTTTGTTCTCTTCAATAATCTAGCCTGAAACCTGATCCTATCATTCCTTTAAAATGAATGACTTCTTTAATTCTATTTTGAGCACAGTTGTCTGAGAGCATACGTTCTGGGGATATGTGTTGACTGAAAAGGTTCCTGAAACTCTGGGCAAAGGAACTGCTTCTTATTGTTTGCTTTGTGACACATTCAAGGAAAAAGATCTTAAAATTCTTTGCAAATAGATAGGACTGAGGAAAAAATAACAGACCAAAAACTGTTCCCAAAACATCTGACTCCACATTCAATTTTCTCCTTAATGGAAGTAAACTCTTACCTAATCATYGGTATTTTTAAAAAATACTTCTTTCTGTACTGTTGTGCACTGACCCAACTGTGAAATGCTGAAGCAGGGAAAATTAGACAAGTAAGGGTAAATTAGACAAGTTGAAAACTGCTGTAATGTAGCTTGGGAGGAATATAGGAATGTTGTCAGAGTATTCAGTGATGCAATGAAGAAGGCCAAGGCCCATTTGGAATTAAATCTGGCAAGGGATGTCAAGGAAAACAAGAAGGGCTTCTTCAGATACRTCAGGAGCAAAAGGAAGACGAGGGAAAACACGGACCCGCTGCTGAATGGGGTGGGTGCCCTGGTGACGAAGGATACAGAGAAGGCAGAATTACTGAATGCTACCTTTGCTTCAGTCTTTACTRSTMAGGCCAGCCCTCAGGAATCCCAGACCCTGAAGACAAGAGAGAAAGTCTGGAGAAAGGAAGACTTTCCCTTGGTGGAGGAGGATCGGGTTAGAAATCATTTAGGCAAACTTGACACTCACGGATCCATGGGCCCCGATGGGATGCACCCACGAGTGCTGAGGGAGCTGGCGGATGTTATTGCTAGGCCACTCTCCATCATCTTCGAAAGGTCATGGAGAACAGGAGAGGTGCCTGAGGACTGGAAGAAAGCCAGCGTCACTCCAGTCTTCAAAAAGGGCAAGAAGGAGGACCCAGGGACCTACAGGCCAGTCAGCCTCACCTCCAACCCTGGAAAGATGATAGAGCAGCTCATCCTGGAYGTCATCTCTAAGCATGTGGAGGACAAGAAGGTGATCAGGAGTAGTCAGCATGGCTTCACCAAGGGGAAATCATGCTTAACCAATCTGATAGCCTTCTATGATGGAATGACTGTACTGTGTCCAGTTCTGGGCTCCCCAGTACAAGAGAGACATGGCGCTCCTGGAGAGAGTCGAGTGGAGGGCTACGAAGATGATTAGGGCACTGGAGCATCTCTCTTATGAGGAAAGGCTGAGAGAGCTGGGCCTGTTTAGCCTGGAGAAGAGAGGACTGAGAGGGGATCTTATCAATGTRTACAAATATCTGAAGGGAGGGTGTCAAGAGGATGGGGCCAGACTCTTGTCAGTGGTGCCCAGCAAMAGGACAAGAGGCAACGGGCAYAAACTGAAACACAGGAAGCTCCAGCTGAAYATGAGGAAAAACTTCTTTACTGTGAGGGTGACAGAGCACTGGACCAGGTTGCCCAGAGAGGTTGTGGAGTCTCCTTCCTTGGAAATATATTCAAGACCCTCCTGGACGTGATCCTGTGCAACGTGCTCTAGGTGCCTCTGCTTGAGCAGGGGAGTTGGACTAGATGATCTCCAGAGGTCCCTTCCAACCTCAACTATTCTATGATTCTGTGATTCTATGCTGCTTCTAACGCCAATCTAACTTGTTTAGAGTTAGCTGAGATACCACTGTATGGTTCGATGTTGTGCAGCTTAGACAAAACGACTGTTAGTTGTATCCAAATGTAAAAAAAAAAAACTTATTTAGCACTAGCTGTATTTGTATAATATCGGAGCATTATCTAAATGTGTTTTTTATGTTAAAGGTTTGGGTCCACAGTGTCACATCTGAATGTTAAAATATGTGTCTAAAAAGCCATATCTTGATTTTTCAAAACTGCCTTTCTGAGTTCACTGGGAGATGCAAATATTTAGTATCACCAAAACAAAGCTGCTTATACTTTCTATCTGTAATATGCATAACACAWGACCACTTTTGGTAGGGACATTTTAAACTTTTTAATTTTCATTAATTCAGCCTTACATTATAACAAAAACTTTTTCTTAACATACTACTTTTAAATGACAGAACCAAACAACTGCAGCTTCAAAATGGTTAGATGACAACACTTGCTCTTGTTTTCCCTTAACTTCAGCAGTGTCTTCCTCACTTCTCTCAAAACCAAACCTTCTCAGTGTTTAAATGGGATTGTAGGATCCTTCATGTAGGCAGTCAGGTTGGAAAAACTTGTTTTTAGAACTAGCAATGGGCTTTTGTTCTCTTTTTGCACGTACTTATTTTGAGATTTATTCTGTAATAGAGGATATGTTTTACTGATATAAAACCCAGTAAATATAATTTTTTTGTTGTGTGTGTGTTATACCTATTCAGCTGAAAGCCTGTGAATTCCTATTTTCAGCAAGTATTGTCAGATAAGGTACCAACCCATCTGTAAAACAATATTAAAAAGCCATAAAGCTTGCAAAATCAACCACCTACAAGGTAAAGCAGATCTGCCAAATGTATCTGCTTTGGACTCAGCAAAGTTTTCACTCAGAAATACTTGACCATCAAATCTATCTTTGCAGGATTTTGAATGGATCTTGTTTGGCTTTCTGCTGAATCTGTCTGGAGGCAGGGATGCTACAAACCATGGCTTTATTCAGTCTGCTTGTAGACCAGCTCCAGAGTCAAGGATCATTGAAACTACAGGTTTCCTCCCCTGGGGCAAATGTTCTTGGTAGATCTGCCCCAGGTTGGATTCTACACCCAAGAGCAGCTATGTCTGATGGGTCTTCCCTATGAGTGGTCACACTTACAGCTTTTCTGCAGCTGCCCAGTGGATATTCTTGTCAAATTAACCACCTTTATTAGCATTGCAACTGGTAAGATTTTCAATTTTACTCCAAGGAGTTTCYATTTCAATCAAAAATCACTTCTATCCAATTAAAACTAAAACCAAATTAAAATCCAGGACAAAATAAAGCACACTGCAAACAATGAATTTTCTATCAAACTAATAAAAAAAGTCTTTTCAGACCAGCTTATCATTTGATACAGTGTTTAGTTACATGATCACTTTTTTTTTCTTTTTTTTTCCCCCCCAGAGAGCTCTTGCCTCTTTCAGCGGATGAGGCATTCTCCTCCAAAAGGACAGAAGTTTGAGCATGCCTCTTTTCTTTGGCTACATAGCTATTCTAAAATTACATGTCTGAGTTTATTCCACGTTAGCATTCCCTCTCTGTTCACAGAAGTGCACCAGCTTCTGTTGAATATGCAAGTCAGAATCTAAATATGTGGAACTGAGCATCCAGAAATTAAAAACAGCCTTTTATGCATGATTTGATAATGGTAGGTTTAAATGATTTGGCATGATGATGTAAAACAAGCAAAGGTTAAATCCAGATTTTTCAGGATAGCACTTAATCTTGACATCGTTGACAGGGTTTTTGCATACTTCTTCATATACCTCACACTTTTCAGCATCTTCCGTAAATGCAGTACAGGTGATCCACTCTTATTCTCTCTACAATCCATATTTATCTCTGAGTACCATACCTCCAATTCACAAAATAATGAAGAAGTTCAAAAAGTTGCATCGCCTTACAGATAGGGTCAAGGTGTGTGATAAGACAACCAACCAAAAGACTGTATATGTGATCTGAGTTCTAAAATTCTCAAACTTTTCCAAACAACTCCAAAGGTGCGAAGGCCCAGACGCACACAGGTGAGTGCCTTGTAAATGATCCTGACATTCCTCCTATCTGTTGTATCTGCAGAAATCCCAGTAGGCAACAAATTCTTGCAAAGTATCTCTGTGGATACTGAGGTACTGTGTCATAGGAGATTCCTGCTACTCCATTCACAGATCTTGGTTTCTATTGCTTCTTCCAATGATTTAATCTGTTCTTTTATGGTAATTTGAGTCATTCTTTTGCTGCTGGGATCCCAYAGAAACAGAAGAAAATGGATTTCACAGCTAGCTCTTCTGAGTACATGAAAAAATCAAGCTCTTTGACATTTGAAAGCCCTAGCAGTTTCCTCCCTGGCATTTTCTATAGCTGGTTGCAAAGGCGATATGTTGTTTTCCACAGCAGAAAAAGATTGATTGATCTGATCTATTTTTTCCAGTGTTTTCCTTATTATTATAATTTCAAGATAAATCACTTCTGCCTTTATCTTAAAATAGATGTAGTCTAATAAGCACAAGCTTTTTTCATTTCTGCATCTGAACCTGCAAGCATTACTTTTGTGTATAAAAACATGATAAGACTGATTATAATAGAGGGAATTGTTTAGATTTGTGGCTGCTGAAGCAGATTTGTGTGCTATAAGGGTTATCAAAAATGCATACAGCTGCACATGACTTGGCAGCTAGCAGTGTCCAAAGCATCTAACTCTGGCAGATGTTTCTAATTTTAAATTGCATCAAAAGGCTCTTGCATTCAACATAACACTCTGCTCTTGCAAATGTAAAAGCACTAACTTAACTTTTAAAGTACTTTAAAAGGACATTTTTAAAAGGCCAACTATGCCAAAGTTTGTTAGGTCAATAGGAAAAGTAAGTAAGGTTGTACATTTGTCTACTCACAGTAATCCATGTTTGCCTGGTGGATTCCTTTGGTAGAGGAAAGAAGTAGTGTGCTTTGAGATTTTGTATGCTTGGTTGAGCAGTCAATACTTGAACATTATAAAGCGTCTCTTTGTGATTCTAAGTCTCACAGTCTTTAAGATGTAAAAAATGTTTCTCAATATTACAGACAACCTTCAGGCCTAAATAGTCATTTCAACCTCTCTTAAAGAAACTGCACACATTTCACGTGCAATGACCTATAGGCAAGAAATAAATGTGAATTAAAATATTTCTATTAAAACTTGTATTTGCTAATGGTACTAATGCAAAGCTTACCGTAACTAGTGTGTTAAAAGGCTAACGCAGAATTATTTGGCTTTCTCAGACAGACACTTTGCACTGTTTTAGATCATATTATGGTGTTAAGTGTGTTGATGCATCCTTTCCTCATCATGATGCAGGGGCTGAAGTGAGAAATCTGAAAAAAACACTGTTTGAATTTTTTTTTTTAATATTGGTTGATTGTGAATTGTTGATGGTTTTCCTTAAACTTTCATAAATAAGGGAAAGATGTTCTCATTAAATTAGCTGTATTTTATTCCAATGTCACAAGGCAACTTTTTCTGTTCTTCATGTGTTCTTATCTATGAATTTTGGCATAGCTATTTGCTGGGCTAAATCCTGCTAAAATGAAAAACACTGATGAGTTTTATGAAGGCAATTATGTGGTTTTACTGCCAGAAAACAAATAGGAAAAAAACTCAAGTTCTTGTACAGTAGTGAGYGTTTGGAGGTTTTGCCAATTTTTCTAAGCTATCTACAGCATTATGTATGAAGGTAGCATTTTTATGCATTTTAGCACAACAGCAAGTTCTGATGTTAATAGTAGAGAGTAACATAATTTATTTTTATTTTTATACAGAACATTTTTAATATTTCACAGCTCCAAGTACATTATTACAATTCAATGGGGGAAATCTGAACATAGAAGTCAAGCATTTTCAGGTCAGAATAAATGGCAGGAAATAACATCAACTGTTTGATCCAATCTAATTTTCAAACTTTTGACCTGACTTCCCTCTGGATATTAATTTCTGCATAAGAGAGGAGAAGGGTAGAAAGAGTACAGGAGAATTAATTTTAAAAGGATTTAAGAATACCTTTCCCCTATGATTCACTAGTATTGGGAGAGTGCTACCTTCCACCAGCTTTGCCTCCAAAACTCTATATTGCTTTTTTCTGAGGACAATCTTTAATTCAAAAAACAAAGATAAAGCATATGACTAATTAGCTTAACAATGCTATAGATATTGAACGTGATCTATTCTTGGTTAGATAACTGGCAATATATAACTATTCTTCTTACTGAAAATCGGCTTTCTGACCCTATTAACAGAGCACTCAGCCCATTTGTGTTAAACTTTCACTATCCACTTTTTTATTAGCTATTGCAAATTTAACGTATAATATGGTGCTTAAATCAGATTTCTTTTCTAACATAGTAGGCTGCCGAAAAGAAAAATCCTCCAGTACAGTCCCTTCTAGAATTATTAATATCTAGCTTTTTGTTTGCAAAACCAACCAAGTTCACACATAYAATATTTGCTCACTTTCATATCTATTTTGATTTATACGCATTGAATTTAATCAAGTTCAAAAAGTAAAATATATGTTACTTTTCCTCGTTCAGTATGTCTATTAAAAATATGACAATCTAGAGAAAAGGACAGTGCCTTTCATTTACACTTTGGTAAATCAGAAGTAAATCCATTTAAGAAATATGAATAACACTGGGGGAACCCAGTAACAAATCGGAGCAGGAAATTCTATAAAACGGATGGAGTATTAACAGCTTGTATTTTTAGTAGAATGTGTGTGGCTTGCCTGTGCAAAATGTTTAATCTTACTTCCATCTGCTTAGCTTTTGTCCTGAGTTTGTACTTCCATTGTGCCATGCTTTGTGCTAGCTTTCAATACACAAAGTGAAAGCGAGCAACAAAAATGGAACTGATTATTTGCGCAACTGCCACCGGCCTCCAGCTGCAGTGAGTGGGATAACTGTAATCCTTTGGCCCCATTAAGAGTTCTCTGCAGAGCCACAGAAACCCTAAGCTAACCTTGCTAAAGAATATCCTTTTCATCTCCATTTTCTTCCATGAGTAGCACAAGTGCTTTAAGGACCATGCTGTCCTTGGTTATGACCCTGTTTGACCTGCCTCTCCAGATAAAAAGGTGGTAAACAGAACTCTCTAGAAAGTTCATATGGACTCTACAGAGCTTGCTTTAAAAATATAGACTATCAAGTGATATCGCATGGAACAATTCTAAAGAGATTATACAATTCTTTATTACATTCTGTAGATAGTAATTATTCTTTAAATATATTAAGACTTTTAAATAATATATGCTAGATATGAAAGCCAAATTTGAAGAAAATATTGTAGGTAGACTGTGTGTTTCATAGTTCTGTGAAATCCCAGAGTTCATACAAGTCTCTGCTTTTACCTTTTACTTGTTCAAAAGCTTTTCTTCTATTCTGTTTTTTGAATGTGTCTTAGAGGGAATGTATGGTTCCCTCTTATAGTTTTCATTTTGCCTTAATGCCAGCAAAATACTTTTGGTGCTCATTTCATAATGTTACAAATATTCTGAATTTAAATTTGAAGGCCATGCTTAGGAATATGCAACATCACAAAACAAACAAACAAACAAGCTTCCCCTCCCCCCCCCCAAACCAACTAGCCTCCCCACCAAAATTCTTCCCGAGTTTTGTCTGGTTTCATTCCAACTTAATAAATCTCAAAGACATGGAGAATTAGTTGATTTTGGGTTTTTTTCCTCAGTTTCATGTCAGATTTCCACAAACACCTTATCGACCCTGAATGGTGATGAATGTAACTTGGTAAGCCATGGCAGTGCATCTAGCATTCAAGACATAATATGTGTACGTTCTCTGTCCCAGAGAGCTTACACTAACAGGGATATTTTGCTGAGCTCCTGATTTATAAGAAAACCTGGCAACCTTTCTCAGCTATGCTGTGCAAACTGAACACACCTCTTGTTATAATCAACTATAGCAGTGGTGCCAGGCAGGTAGCAACACAGATAGCACTGACTAGTTACTGCAGGTACTGCAGTGTGAACTTTATAGCACTCTCATACAATTGTGTGAACATCTGCTTTTATTACTCTTGTGCTTCCCTGCTTTTCAAAATGTGAACAGTTTTTTGCCTATTATGTTCTCTACTGAACAAAGCCATCAATTTTAAGCATCTTTTCACATTTGCTGCAGAATGAAATCATTTTCTTTTCTCATCAAACAGTTTGTATAATTAGAGTACTTTATAGCTATCTGTATCAAACAATTAGTGTATTAATTGCTGAGGTTTGGACTATACTAGTGAGCATGTAAGCAAAATTTTATAAATGTGATTACATTGTTGAAAACGTAATGAACAGGAATGGTGTTTCTATAGACAATGAATCCTTTTCTTCAAAACCCAACAACAAAGCTTTCTGATTTTCATTATAGATAGTCAGTTGTTTATCTTCAAGGGATATTTCCCTTTTCTGTATCTCCAATTTTCTCTTTAGATTTGAAAGGCCTGATTCTGATCTGGCTTACTAAGAATTTACTCTGAAGAAAATCAATTGACTTCCAAAAAGTTAATCTGCATTTATGAAACCATAACTGATAGATTTTCTTTCTTTAGAGAGTTTAGAGAATTTTCTTTCTTTAGAGAGTTTTGAGCAACCTTTGAGGGTTCATTACAAGTTACCTCTTGTCCTGCTGCTATGGTTTCTTAACAAATAAATAAGGAATGCATACCAGCAATTTATATGAGTCTGTTAACAAGTAGTTAGCACATTAGTGTAGTCATTAGGGATTTTAGAATTCATTTGTTGTGTATCATGCTTTTGTACATGAATGACATACATAGCCTGTTGGTTAAAGAGAGGGTTGTATTGTGCTTTTAATGGCACAAACTATAAGAAAGTTCTAGTCTTCCCTTGCAGACTCATTATCAGCTCCACAATTCCCCAAAAGTATGTGGCATGCTGTCACCTGTGGCTGGTCAGGCCCATAAGCAAAAGATACTCTTGTGATCATAACATTTGCTGACTATGCTGATAATGTAGGCTTCTTTAAAGCACACCCAGCTGCTCCACTGTGGCTGGCTCATGGACAGGAACAAGAATCCCTGTCTGTCCTTATAGTACCTATTTTCACTGTATAGACCTTTTAATCTTCAAAAATAAAATGATCTCCTTTTTTAAATATGGAATGCATTAAGCATGCTGATATTTATTTATGTCTTCCTGAATGAAGGACTGGGGAACTTGAGCTCTTTTGGCTTGTATAGTGGAGCTCTGCAAAAGCCATGTCAGGAAGGAGAGCATAAAGGGTACAGTATTCCTTTCTTCTATCTCAGCTTTGATCCCACAAAGTGGGATTAAATATTCAAAATTCAGCYCTAGAGACAGATAGGTGGTCACATAAGCAATGTCTCTAATTTGGGACCTAAAAGCACTACCCAGTCCTGCTCATGGACATGTGTCTTAGGCTCTATGTTGAGATGAGGTAGAATTATGCCCTACTCTTTCTTGCTCCATGGGTTCCCATGTAAGTGAAATTTAGGTGTTAGATAGGAGCAGCAGAATGCTCAGAAAGGTGATTAATCTAAATGAAAAATGGACCAGCACTACGAAATATGAAAAGAAGCAGACCTGCCCCAGAGTGAGCACACAGTCATGAGCTGTCTTCCAAGCACAAAGAAAAGCATCAGATAGTATGTGATAATATTTAAGAAAAGACTGTCTTCAGTATGTTTAAAAAGGGACTGATACAAAATTCCTGTGGCAAATGCAGACTTGTTCAAAGTAGAGAGACTTCCAGCATCTGACAGCAAAATAAGTCAAGAATTCAGGTTGGGAGCCATATGTATGAAAAGGAACTCAGAGTATTTGCAAATTTGGGGGGCTTTTTGTTTTTTTCCCCTGAAAATTTTTAATGGAAAATTTCTGTTTTCCCATTTCCCTTCTACCACCACAAAAGAGTCTAGGCAGGGCACTGATTCTGGAGTTCCCACCACAGACAAGTACCAGACCACAGGATTTAGTCTTGAAAGATGCCATTTTTACACATGAAAAAGCAATGAAAGGTGGAAAGGTGAATGAGACAGTCTAAGTGCCTAGTTAACAGCCAGTGCAGTATATAATGAGGAGCAGAGGCACTAGACCAGGTACGCCCAGAAGGCAGCAGTTGAAGCATTAATCCATATTTTAAAGTCTGTGCACGTGACAAACTCACCACTTGGCTGGCCCTATCTTAAAGTGGAAAGCAGAAGTTTCTTTGTCCAGCTTTGTCAACACAGCAAAGAAAATGTCTCTTAGGCTGGATGATCTCARTTACCACAGACAGCTAGGAAATGTCAGTTAGTCATCTCAGTCAGCTGGGGGAGGCTGGAGGAAGGCTTTGTAGATTATTGATATTTATTAACCCAAGCTGGCATTTATAGTGCACGTTTCATGAATCTCTGCTGACAGATATCTCTTTAACGTGAGTTTTCCATGTAAACAATTACTTAATCCTTGCCAAATTCAGGAAACCACTAAGGACATGGTCCACAAAAGCTATTTCGTTAAGATTTAGGCCACACTTAAAACTTTGTTAAGCTTCTTTAAGATGTAAGAACATTGGAGTCATTCAGCCTCTTCATTAACTCCACAACCCAGCAGTTGTCTTTTTTTTTTTTGCTTTCTGTTTTTGTCAGTAAAACAAACGGGGCTTGAGTACAGCAAAATACTGAGATATTCCTGAATGGAGACTTGTATTTCTAACTACTGCAAAAAAAGAGTTGTTATCATCGATTATGTTCCATTAGAAGCAGTTTCATGTCATCATTGGGTTTTAGTTTATCATCACTTTCATGTTGTAAATCTGTAATAAAATATGACAGTAATATTCCATTGCAGGAAGTGAAATGTGTCCTTTTAACAAAAGATATTGATATAAATTATTAGGGAATTATACATTAGCAGTAAACACCTGACTAATGATCCTACTTTTTTTGAGGTATTTCCTGTGCCAGTCAACAGAGTACATATATTTTTGTGGAATTAGCCAACATCTGTCTGCTTAAAATTGATAGGGCTTATATTTCCTTGCTTTGTATTATCTAACATACAATAATATAACCAAAACATAATAGATAAAATTTCCAGAAGGACTATGTCCTGATGACTAAAACAAGTAAGAATCAGCATTCCTGTATTGGGTTTTCTTCTGTACCACTGATCTTTTAGATATATTTACAGTCATAAAAGTTTTTTTTTTTTAATTTACTGATGCTAACATTATGAGCCTCAGCAGAGTCATTTTTAGAGCAACACCAATTAGACCTGATTTAAACATTTTGATGAGGTGCTAAAAATGACTGCCAATTTGACAGTCAAGGTAAACCTATACTAGCACAATATGACTAAGTAATCAGACAAGACGATTTCCTGACAAAAAGACTTTTAATAGAAAAAATATATTGCCGAAAGTTTGTACCTGTTTTTCAGTCACTTTGAAATTGGTCAGTGAACACAAATAGAGTAGGAGGGCACTATCAGATGGATAGACAGATTTCTTTAGGAGTCATGCTGAAAAGTATTATAGTTCTGTGGAAAAAAGAAGCAACCAAAAGTGAGACTAAACCCATCAATATTCTGGCAAAGCATTCATCACTTTTATTTTTTTTCAACCATCTCTAATTTTTAATCTCTATGTTAATAGGTTTCAGGACAGTGCAGAGCCTGGGGCCTTCTACCCATAATGGCAAAAATCAGATTTAAAAGGCTACCAGCCATGACAAAGATTTTCCTAAGGTATCTCAATCTTAAGTTAATGTGGTTCACCTGGTTAATTATCATTAGAGAATATTATTGAACATTTTATATATTGTTAACATTTTCAGTCACGATAGAAAATTTCTGTGTATAAGATATAAGTGACTGCTGATTTAATCATATCAAGTTTTTATTTTCTGTTTCCTTTATTTCAATTCTTCTATAGAATCTACATAGCAAGCACCTCCAAAACTCAAAAAAATCATTCTTGAGTTCTTCATTAAAACTTTTGGGATGGCAAGTTGATGTTTTTTGTCAAATCCACTGTACGGTTGAAAATATTCTCACTAACTCTAATGCAGACAGCACCATGTACTCTTAAGATAATCATCTTTAGTTTAAATWAAAAAGTTAGATTTTTACATTCATGTCATCACCTTATAGCATGATACCCATATGTTCTAAGTTAATGATACTTACAGTTAATGATAGTGTTGTGTATTCATAATGATAAACTGGTCTGATATTTAAGACCCATTCATCTTATCTTTTTTTAGAATTTCTATTATCTTTATCTCTCTCTGTATTGCCTATATCATTCCTTTGTACAGTAGCTGTAATTAAAAGATTTTTTTCTTTAATTGCATGGGATACTTTTTTTTTTAATAGGATATTTTTATAGTGTTCCCGCTACATTAATAACATCAAGGTGTTTAAAGCTTTTGTCTCATTGGCTTCTTTCTTTTGATTTTTAAGGGAAAAATTGAAATGCTCCATATTTAGATAAAAGATTGATACTCATGGAAGTATTTTTCATCAAAGTATACCAAGTATACTAGTAGATCGTACTTGTTTTTGTTTTGTTTTTTAATACGATTTACTGTACGCAAACCACACTGTCAAAAAAGCACATAATGGCTTAGTAAAAGCACTGAAATTTATCATGATAGAATGCTGTGTCCCATGTAAGTAAAATTTCCCTTCTGATGAGTTAATAAATGGGTGCTGCCTACTACATTTCAAGATTAGGTGACCCTGCTTGATCAGGGGGGTTGGACTAGATGATCTCCAGAGGTCCCTTCCAACCTCAGCGATTCTGTGATTCTGTGATTACCTATATTAGCATGATTCTGTTTAAGCAAAGCTAAATTACTGTTGTGTCACTGTAGTGAAAGAAGGTAGTTGCTGCATTGATTCTACATCCTTCCTCCCCCCTCCTGTTCTTCACAACAAATGTGTTTCTTAGTTGTTTCTTTGCATGGTATCACAGAAACTTGACTCAGTTTAGAATTCTGAACCTCTAAGCACTGTAGAAGACAGTGCACAGGCAGATAGTAAAAATAAAATAGCTGCCTAACCTGTTTGCAGACGAAGTACACAAGACAAAAAACATTTTTATTGACAGAGAACTGATACAATCAGAGATTAAATGTTTTGTCCAACAGTGTCTAGAAGTCTGTGGTTAAATCTGGAAACTGGTTGTCCAATGTTCCAGTCTAATGGCATCACACAAATTATCCTTATTTTTTTCTAACCTTGAAGGACAAGACTTTAAAGATTATTTACCACATTTTTATTGCACTGCCCAAATAGCATGAAGTATTAAGACCTCTTTCTGTGGCAGCTGTAGAGGTCCTACTTAATAGTTAATACTCGAGATGTTTTATCATACAACAAATAATTGGGGTAAAGGATTCTTTTTCTAGATACTATAAAGTACATGGTTCTGGGGGAGACTAGATAGGCTCATGGAAGAGAAATCTCTTGGGGATTTTGTGTATAAAGGCGCCACCTCTTGCTCAGTGAATCCCAGAGTTACTCATTGTTGGAGGCTGGGAGGCCACTCAGAGAATTTTGCTTCTTCTGTAAGAAGACAGGAATTGTCTTACAGTGTTCTCTCATCTGCACATGCTGGGCTACAGCAGCTTCTGGTCTGGTCCAGAACAATCCTTCTTATGTTGTTATTGTGTATGAATACGTATATGCGATAGCACTATCACTATATTTGAACTTATTAGTGCCATAATATTTTTGTTTCTGTGCCCTGTCGAGGAACTGACTTTTAACCAGGATTCTGTCTAGATGTCAAACTGAGAACAATCATCATTAAAAAAAAAAAAAAGCACCAACACTCTAAAAGTAATTAGCTTTAGTCTGCAATCCCAAATAGCTCACAAACCAGTTTGAACAAATTGGATCAGAGAGAACCAAATAGAAGAAAAACATCCACCCTGGAAGAGTGTTTGTCTAGAAACAATATGAGAAGAAACTTCATCATTAAGGCAACCTGAGACTTAATAACAATTCTTTTTAATGCATTTGCAAAGAAGGAAGATGAAACAGAAACTTCCCCAGTAAGGTTCTCAAGCAAGTTCATTATCCGTAATACAGCAAATATTATTTCTGTGGCTAAATCTCACAGTGTCCTTATGAGCTTAAACTGAATATCTACATGTGAGAGTAGTGAAAAATAAAGTGCATTAACTGAGACTGAGAACGTTTTAACTATACTGAGATTCACACTTCTAGGGTTTGTCTACCAGGCCATTTCTTCCATAATAACTTAAGGTATGAAATTGCACCATTTCTCTTCAGTAGTGATCTTTTTTCAGACAATGCAAGGCACACAATAATAAGTGCAAAGTTCCTTACTCTGCTTTGTACAAAATGTCAGTGTAGTGCAAATTCACAGGCTAGCCTCCTGCACACTGACTTCCTTGTACATATGATAGTTGAAGTAGTACAGTTTTCTCATGTTGGCAGGTTCTGAGCTTCAGTTAAGTTTCAGAAAATGAATTTCTTGATGTCCAGAATAACTCAAAGTTTAGTGAAGTGAAATATCACTACAGCTTTAAACCTCAGTAATTCAGATCTCAATAAATTAGATTTATGTGTTCTAATTGTAGTTGCCCTGACTATCTCAGGGAACATAAAAATATACTGTCCTGATTAAGTAACACTTTTTCCCAGCTGATACAAAATTGAATTCAGATCTTTCCCACACAGGAAGAAGATAGAGACTATGCAGGTTTGATATAATTCAAGACAATAATCCTGTTACCACTAACTCAAGACTGTTTAGATAGAGAAAACTTTCTTCCCTTTTGCAAAAGTCCTGTGGAATTTTAAAGGGTTTTGGATAAAACCAAAAGCAAGTGATAAATTTTTCTTGAGGATGCTGTAGAATTTAGTACAGTGGAAAATTTCTGCAGCACTTACGGTATTCTACAGATTTATAGATAAGTGATATCATTAAATTCTATATGATAATAGTCCTACTCAGGAATATGTAGTAAAAGTATTGTTAAAGGAATTTTGCATGACAGTCTACCTACAGGTATTATTAAGTAGCTGATTTCTCAAGATTCTCATGATTAAAGAGAGAAGGATTGTCAATTTTTTCTTGTAGTCCAATCCCGTTGTAGCCCAGTGAGTACAATGTCTTCCATCCCTGGCACCAGGCTCTGGCCCCAGGCTGCCCCAGGGGCACAGGGTCTCTGTCCTGTGGGGGCAGCCTGGGGCCAGAGCCAGTGGTGCTCAATGCCACGTCTGCCTGGAGCCAAGGGACTCGAGCTGGGGCCGTTCTAGGAGACGTGTGGAAACGGCTCATGGTAGGGCCGGGACTGAGGAGGAAGAAGCCTCTTCTGTCCCTGGGGAAGCACTGTCCCTGGGGAAGGGCTCTGGATGCTTCATTGTGCCCTGCCACCACCTGTCTGCCTGAGGAAGGCTGGAGCTGCCAACCATAGGACCTAGGGGGACATTGAAAGGGTGAGCATAACCCTAGAGAAACATGTAGATAGTGGTAAGGCTTTTTGTATAACAATTTTAAGGCTATTGTTTCTGAGGCTTTTCATTACCTACCTGGACTATCTAGTCTAAGTGTGCTTCACATTAAAATTTTTCAGCTGGGCTAAAATATGTTTAATCTGAACAACTGGCCATCCATTCTAGAATACATGCTTTCACATATATATATATATATATATATGTATGTATTTAAAAGAAAAATGTATCAACAGACATTCCCTGCTGTAAAACATACACCCTCCTGAAGTATTCATTTCCCATGACAGTTTTATGTTTCATGAAGGGAAGAATGTACATCATCAGACTCGTCTACTTCCATGGGCCCATCTGAGATACCCTCTGGCCTTAGACAATATACAGTTAGATTATCTTCCTGTTTGTTTGATTTTTTTTTCTGGTTTGTTTTGGTAGCTAGAGGAAAAGACATGATGAATAGGAACTGTTTTGCAAAGGCATACCTATAAACTTAGATGCCTCTCAGAAATAACTCTGGCATTATTTGGTGAACAGAGAAATCAAATAATTTCATGGACACTTTGTTACTTTTTTTTTTTTTCCCCCCACTTAACATGGTAGCAGACCAAAGAAAATGTCAATAAAAATAGAAAACATCTTATAATTTCTTCCCATAGGAAGTGGTTTTAAATGACTACAGTGTACAGGAAGTGGTTTAAAATGACTACAGGGATAAGGAAAGCTGTAAATGATGGGTTCCTCAAAGATGCACTTGGAACCATTTCTAGGGCTTTTCAACCCTATTTCTGGTAAAAATATTAACAGGGAAGGGAAAGGGAAGAACTCCCAACAGAAAGTGTTTCAAGAGTAGGAATGGTTGGGATTTTTAGTCTTCAGGATGCAAGCAATATGTTCAGTAAGATGACTTAAATCTGTCTTTGGGGCAGAGAGAACACAAGGTTAAGATGGAGTATTGGAAACAAAATAGTCAAAATAGATAGTGATTCTTTTCAGTTTTCATGAAATACTAGGAGCAGAAAGAGATGAAGATATGCACTTTTATTAATAAATATTCCTATTCTGTCTTTTCCCTTCTACAAATAGTCTTTGTATACTCTTAATTTGCTGAACTAAGACAAATTATTTGGAACATGTGTTTCTTTAAGTTCAAAGAAAACATAGAGCCCATATCAACAAATATCATGTTGTGCAAATGTGTAAATGCTAGGTGTTCATTTATAAAAATTAGTTCAAATTAAATTAAATAACGTCTTAGTCAAAGCCCTTAATTAAAGTCTACAAGAAAATAACTAACTCCTTTTTCAGAACATGAAATTCTTCTGTTTCTTCTCTGCTTCTGAGACTTCTGTTTGCACCTATTCCTAGAATTCTTTTCCATTTATCAGTAATTCACATTCAGAAACTCCTAATTGCTTTTAATATAACATTTCATTTTACTTTGGCAATGCCACTATGCAACGTGGAGATTAGTGTATGTTATTAGAATCATAGAATAATTTAAGTTGGTAGGGACTTCTGGAGGCCAGGTTGTGCATTCCCCCACTGACAGCAGGGCCACTGTTGATCAGGCTGCTTAGGGCACTATCTAATCAAGTTTTGAATATCTTCATGGATGGATATCCCACAGCCTTTCTGGGCACCTGTTCCAGTGTTTGACCACCCTTACTATCAACATTTTTTCCTTCTATCTAGCTACAGTTTTCCCTGTTGCAGCTGGTGTCTCCTGCTTCTTGCCCTATCACTGTGTACCTCCAAGAAGAGTCTGTCCCTGTCTTCTGTTTTGGTAGTTGTAGACAACAAGAGATTCCCCCTTAGTCATCTCTGCCTGAGTCTGGACATAACCAGCTCAGCCTGTCCTCCTACATCACATGCTCCAGGCTTGCTTGGGTATATCAATGTCTCTCTCGTAGTGGAGAGCCCAAAATGGGACATAATACTCCACCTGTAGTCTCACAAGGGCCAAACAGAGGGGAAGAGGGTCACTTTCCTTGACCTTTTGCTTATTGTCTTGCTAGGACAGCCCAGTATGTGGGTAGCATTCTTCACCATAGGGACGCGCTGCTGGAACAGCATGGAGGTCCCTGGACACTCCTTCTTGTACCCCTTGAAGATGGGCTCAATGTCTGCAGGCAGGAAATGGAGGAAGAGAAAGCTTTATTGACTGGGCTATGGAAAGTCAGTAAGCATTGGCAGGTCTGGGAATATAACATGGTACATCTGATTCCCCATTTTATGCACAGATCATATGAATAATCTTGTCCAAGACCTCTATGTTGATGGTTTCCAGTCCACTTCTCTCCTTAAAGCTAGACCAAATGTTACTGTATGAGCTTAAAACAAGAATTTAAATTTTTTGGATGTTTATCTCCACTGATCCTCAAAATGTTTTTAGGATTGCCTGTCACATGGCATGCCATACATTGATTAAAACAAGACTAAAGAAACCAAAAGCTGTCACAGTGTGATTAAATAAATAAATAAATAAATAAATAAAATAAAATAAAATAAAAATTAACTGTTCTCTCTCTTCATATTCCCTTTCTCTCTCCCTGTTTCTTTGTTTCCTCCTCCTCCTCTTCCCAGTATAATCTGGTTTCCGGGGACATCATAGAATTAGAAATTTACCAACATCCAGAGAGCTGATTAAAAAACTGCAGGATTACGTGTGACTCTCACAGTAGAACTGTATCTGCAGATTCAGTAAACTATGGAGAGATAAGCCACCACAGAAGGGAAAAAAGAAAAAGAAAACCTGAAGGGGATTGTTGTAAATATGTACCTTGTGGAAGAGCAGTAGTTCTGATCTTCTCATTACTATGTCTGAACTTGGCAAGTGTCCAGTGCAGCCAGTGGAAGAGAAAATAGGACAGCAGTCAGAGACAAAAAAGTAGGCATAGAAAGAAAAAAAACTCAGCCGAAATAATATAGAGGTCCCAGAAAATTTCTGGTGGTAATTGTGCACCTTTGATCACACAYCTCTTGCAGAGACTTGGCACAATTGGCAGACTGCTGAGCAAAGTTATGTATTCCAGTTTGATCTTGACTGCAGTTCCATTAATATGGGTGTGCACTTTTGTGTTCTGTATTAATTATTCACTAACTTTTATCTGGTGTGCTTTATTCTCTTGCTATTAATTTTAATGTGGACCAAATACCAGCAGAGCTGTCATTTTAATTAGGAAAGCTGTTAACTATAACAGTAAATAAAACTTTATACTGATATAGAATTGTAGATTTACTTGTGTGATGGTGAATTGCAGATTTAATGGGGTGACTACAGTTTGCAGTTCTTTTAGCTTGTATCATTTGCAATATGCTTGAAGTCTGTTTGTGAGTTTCATATATTCCAAAAATTGATATTCCTGGCATGTCCTTTTGATTCAAGGTACCTCTGTGTCAGAGATTCTTGCACGAGCTTGTAGCAGGCTGGTAAAGCTGCATCACAGGAGAATTCAGCAGTGACGCAAGTGACAATAGGATCATGTTCCTGTTTTGAGTTGAATGAGGGGGTGTAGTTACAGGATGAATTTTAGTAGGAGGGTGACATAATTTCCAGTCGTGGCGTGGCAACGTAGCTTTATCATTCCTACATCAGGCCCACATCTCTGAAGATCCCGAGACATAAACAGTACCTAACCTTCCTAGTAAATCTACACCTGGTTAAACATGACAAGGCTGTGCAGTCCCAAGCAGATACTACTTTAGGCTATGCATTATAGCCATTTTGTGTGGTACTGAGGCAGATATGTTGCTATAATTATAAACAAGACTGGTAATCTCTGCAATATGCTGTATTACTATAAGTATGCCTCCTGCTTCTACAATCTGAGTAGCTTCATTTTCTCCCATTTTCATTGGTATTTTCTATCTTACTGTCACTAAATGACAAACTGAAAAATCAGAATTTTGGAAAATGTCAAGTACTTTGAAGAAATTGTCTTTGAGAAAGCTTAACAGGATCTGATTTTCAGAGGGAATGTGCCTTTAGTTTCCTATATTCAAAACCATTAATAACTTAGAAGGTCAAAATCTTCACTATGCAGGGCACACGTCTTTGCCAATAGGCTGGCCAGCCTGGTAAGGAGGGCTTTAAACTAGGAAAGATGTAGGAAGTGGGGAGTTATAGAGACAGTGTAGTCAGCAAAACGAAGCTCAAGTCAGGATACCTGCAGCAGGTGCATGCAGCCAAGGAAGTACACACAAGACATGACTATGGGGGATCCTCTTGCATCCCTCCTGGAAAACCTGCATGTTTGATTATCTCTCTGAAGTGCCTGTACACCAATGCACACAGCATGGGGAATAAATGGGAGGAATTAGAGATCTGTGTGAGGTCACAGGGCCATGATCCACAATCTCTTTGCAGATACAGAGACATGGTGGGATAGCTCACATGACTGGAATGCTGCCATGGATGGCTACATGCTTTTTAGGAAAGACAGGCCAGGAAGGCGAGGTGGTGGAGTTGCTCTTTATGTGAGAGAGCAACTGGAATGTATCGAGCTCTGCCTAGGGGTAGCTGATGAGCAGGTCGAGAGCTTATGGGTAAGGATTAAAGGGCAGGCTAACATGGGTGACACTGTTGTGGGTGTTTACTACAGGCCACCTGATCAGGAAGTCGATGAGGCCTTCTACAGACAGCTAGAAGTAGCCTCATGATCTCAGGCCCTGGTTCTCATTGGGGGACTTACCACCCTGATATCTGCTGGAAAGACAACACAACTAGTCCAAGCACAAACAGTCCAAGAGATTCCTACAGAGCATTGATGATAACTTTTTGACACAGGTGATGGAGGAGCCAATGAGGAGAGGTGTGCCTTGTACTAACAAACAAAGAAGGACTGGTTCGAGATGTGAAGGTTGGGAGCAGCCTTGGCTGTGGTGACCGTGAGATGGTGAAGTTCAGGATCCTGTGTGGAGGAAGCAGGGCACTAAGTAGGATCGCAGCCCTGGACTTGAGGAGAGCAAACTCTGGCCTCTTCAGGGACCTACTTGGAGTTAGGGCCCTAGAAGGAAGAGGGGTCCAAGAGAGCTGGTTAATATTCAAGTATCGCTTCCTCCAAGCTCAAGAGYGGTGCATCCCTATGAGTAAGAAGTCAAGCAAAGGAGGTAGGAGACCTGCATTGATGAGCAAGGAGCTCCTGGCAAAACTCAAACAAAAGAAGGAAGTATACGGAATGTGGAAAGAGGGACAGGCCACTTGGGAAGAATATAGGAATGTTGTCAGAGTATGCAGGGATGCAATGAAGAAGGCCAAGGCCCATTTGGAATTAAATCTGGCAAGGGATGTCAAGGAAAACAAGAAGGGCTTCTTCAGATACATCAGGAGCAAAAGGAAGACGAGGGAAAACACGGACCCGCTGCTGAATGGGGTGGGTGCCCTGGTGACGAAGGATACAGAGAAGGCAGAATTACTGAATGCTACCTTTGCTTCAGTCTTTACTRSTMAGGCCAGCCCTCAGGAATCCCAGACCCTGAAGACAAGAGAGAAAGTCTGGAGAAAGGAAGACTTTCCCTTGGTGGAGGAGGATCGGGTTAGAAATCATTTAGGCAAACTTGACACTCACGGATCCATGGGCCCCGATGGGATGCACCCACGAGTGCTGAGGGAGCTGGCGGATGTTATTGCTAGGCCACTCTCCATCATCTTCGAAAGGTCATGGAGAACAGGAGAGGTGCCTGAGGACTGGAAGAAAGCCAGCGTCACTCCAGTCTTCAAAAAGGGCAAGAAGGAGGACCCAGGGACCTACAGGCCAGTCAGCCTCACCTCCAACCCTGGAAAGATGATAGAGCAGCTCATCCTGGAYGTCATCTCTAAGCATGTGGAGGACAAGAAGGTGATCAGGAGTAGTCAGCATGGCTTCACCAAGGGGAAATCATGCTTAACCAATCTGATAGCCTTCTATGATGGAATGACTGTACTGTGTCCAGTTCTGGGCTCCCCAGTACAAGAGAGACATGGCGCTCCTGGAGAGAGTCGAGTGGAGGGCTACGAAGATGATTAGGGCACTGGAGCATCTCTCTTATGAGGAAAGGCTGAGAGAGCTGGGCCTGTTTAGCCTGGAGAAGAGAGGACTGAGAGGGGATCTTATCAATGTRTACAAATATCTGAAGGGAGGGTGTCAAGMGGATGGGGCCAGACTCTTGTCAGTGGTGCCCAGCAAMAGGACAAGAGGCAACGGGCATAAACTGAAACACAGGAAGCTCCAGCTGAACATGAGGAAAAACTTCTTTACTGTGAGGGTGACAGAGCACTGGACCAGGTTGCCCAGAGAGGTTGTGGAGTCTCCTTCCTTGGAAATATATTCAAGACCCTCCTGGACGTGATCCTGTGCAACGTGCTCTAGGTGCCTCTGCTTGAGCAGGGGAGTTGGACTAGATGATCTCCAGAGGTCCCTTCCAACCTCAACCATTCTGTGATTCTGTGGTCTTTTCTCAGCAGCAGTCCTATCACTGAAAATTGACTTTTCAGTTCAGGTATCCCCTTGTATGTCATGTTCACATTGAAATTATATATAAGTATACTGTATGGAGTCAAAACCTAGCCCAGTGAGAGTTTATCTGAAGTACAGTGTTTCTTAGAACTGTTTCTGAAAAAAATTCTATGAAATACTATAATATTCCTCACAAAGATCTCATTTCTTTTATTCTACAAATAAAAATACATTGGGAACAAAAACAGAATTGGTGGCATTGGTTCCCAGCATGGAAAATTAAGATAGGAAGATACAGAGCATGCCTGTATGATCATGATATGGGAAAAAAGAATAAGATGTACATGAACAATCCCTTGAAAGTACAGAATACATCATGGAAAGTCTTAAACATAGCTTCCATTTTGAACCTAAAAATTAGCAGTGGAGTTGAGTAACAAGATTTCTGTCCAGTGCAGGAGCAGAACCATCCAAATGTTAGCATTATTTTCATTTGGATGAACAAGTACATTATGGATAAGAAAGAGATTAGCTCCTTAGTTTGAGAGATTTATTTCTGAAGAACTTGAAAACCATTTTTGAGCTAACATTATTGGATTTATATTCTTTATATTTTCTGACAATTTCCACTTCTATTGATTTACATTTCCTCATACACATTCTGTTAATTGTTCTATTTACTCTTAAGCTGTGAGAGGTTGTATAACTAATCTACTGAAAGAACACAAAAATAGCAAGAGAGGAGCAAAGATGATATGATTTAAAGTAGGAATACTGTAAATGAATCTGAATTGTGAAATTCTGGAATGAAAAGTTTAGGAGAAAGTGTAAATTATCATCTCTTAACTCTGTGTCTCATCTAAGGATGAAATGAAAAAATGTTGTTCCAAAATAAGTTAGTACTATCAAAATGTTTTAAATTTTTCACTAAGGATTTAATGAAGTAAATATTGCACTTTGCAAGTCTATTAATCTTCTGTAATATGGCACCTTCAAGTTCACATAAATCATTACTAAAGAGAAATAACTACTTTAGAGCAAAATTGAGATAAATACTGATGTTTAAAGAGAGATGCATTAAGATCATAATGGAATCTGCCACCACCGTTTCTATATTTTAATGATCTCTATATTTCTATATTTTAATGATCTCTATAGAGATCCAACATTTATGACAATCATAATCAGAACAGAATGTAAACTTAATGCAACACTATATGGTGATTCAATTCTTATGTCAGAGTTTGATATTTAAAAAATTACTTCTTATTTTGGTACTTTTTTTTCTGAGATACACTGTATCTATATTAGGGATCCTTCTGATATCATAAGAAAGTTCATTTCATCCTGCCAGGACAAAATATTTGAATAAATTATGGCCTATTTTGCTTCATTTTTTCTTGTAATCAGAGGGTGTGATTTATAACTTTTTCTATTAGAAGGAATAATTTATTCTAGCTTTTGCATAGTTGCTTGGAAAATAAAATTACTCTAGCTTCATTTAGAAATATATATTCTATTCAATCTTTTTCCTATGGTTTTAAATAGAAGACAGCTTTTATTTAAGAAAAGAATGCTTATCGCCTTAATGAAAGTGATAATAAAGCTTAACTGTGATGAACTTGGCAACAATGAGAAGACAGTAGAGTTTTTATGGAAATTAACTTTTTGGGAATATGGGGTAGAAACTGATAATTCAAAGTAATTAGTAAAGACCACCATACTTTCAAAGTAGCAAGATAGTGTATTCATTTGCTTTGGTTTTTGTAGAAAGTCATCTCTTACTGATGAATTGCTTGATAGAACACCATTGTACCTGTGCTTTAGATTTGGGTTTAACTGAATTCAAGTGAATAATGCTTGTAGGTGTTAGTGTGACTCTTTTTGTGTGCAAAAGTAGATATGCATGCATTTAAAGACAGCAATCCAACAAACCATTTAGATTTATGCTTGAAAGAGTTGAGTTTTAAATATATGTTCCAGATCAAACCTTATGTGGGTAGCTGCAGCCTGCATTATTATTACCCCGGCATTCTTGGATCCACCTAGAGGCACACCTGGGAAAGCTTTCACACAGGAAAATTGAGAAAGCTCTGGTGAAAAGATCATTATTTTCTTTTAAAGTCCATAGGTTTTAAGGGAATCTTTTTAAATCTAACATTATAGAAAAATACCTTTCTGAGATAAACTTCTTTGGTATGGTTCAAAAACAACAACAACAACAAAATCTATCCAAAACTGAACAAAGACTATTAATTTAAGTACTATTTCTAAGCTTACAACATTTTTATTAGCTTAAGTGATTTTTCAGCTCTATAAAAAAAATCCACAGGTGTTGTGTCTGGCAACTGTACAGTTCAGTCTTGTGCTAGCTTACTCCTTTTACCTGTACACCTTCATTATGCTCATGTGTAAATTAGTCAAGTAAATAGCATAACACAGAAACCATAAAAAAGTAAAATCATCTGCCATCTTCTATTTTTTTTTCTCCTTAAAGTTTAACAGATATACAACCAGCTGAATGCTGCAGGTATACATTTTTAAAAGGCAGTAGCTCAGTGTTATTTTTAAACAAAACCGAATCATCCTATCAAAGGAGTTCATTCCTTTTTCAAATGTTGTGGAATGACAGCCAATTTTAACCTCTCTCTAAGATTCTCTATGACAAATCCATTAGAATCACTGTTAAGAGGCTTTTAAAGGCATATTTCCAGCCAAACAATCACTCTGTATCTTCAGATGGAGATTATCAGAATGACTGGCGTTGAACATGGACTCTCCCCGCTCGCGGTGCCCATTAGACCTGCCGGACAAGCATGCGCTTTCAGCTGAGTGATTGCAGCCATGGTCTATCTCTACAGCTGGAAGCATCTGCACCACTTACGGCAGTGTCTGCACTGTGTTTGGTAAGGGACTGCGTGCCCAATAACTCAAAAACTGTTTGCAGATGTCTCTTACCTGTGTCTTTGGTTAAAAAGATCTGTTGAAGCCAGTAGATGTCTAGTGCAAAAAATACTTATTCTGTGCAGCTTATGCTGTTCCATTTATTTGATATAGTCATCTATGAGAATTAAACATTTAAAATTATATATTTAATTTTAACAATTAAAATAATTAAGCCTCTTGATAGAGGAAAGATCATAATATTATGGAAACATTAGATCAGTTACAGAAAATAAGTAAGGTTCAAATTACTGAGGAGCCAGAACTCAATAATGATATCAGTAATTAAATCAGACATCATCTCTGCTTTCCCCTTTACCATTTCCTTGTCAGAAGGTCTTTCAAGAGAGTTGATTGTCATAATGGAAGATTGCACACAAAAAATTGCAAGCATTCAAAGTGTGATTAGGATGGAGTATATCTGAGGTTTGCTCATTTTTATTTAGAGTGTTATCAACAAATTTTTTTCTTATAAAACAATTACATTAATATTTCCATTTAAACACTTTTCCATGTAGAAAAAAATGATACTTGAGAAAACACTTATCTTCTCTGAAAAAACAGTGAAATTGTTATGCACATTATTTGGGACTGGTCACATCTTATTTTCCACTAGTCCCTGCAGAAAACAATTACTCTTCAGTTGCTCTGCTTGACTGTTAGTCACCTGCAACCTGTTGCAAGGTCAAGTGTAGGAAAAATCAAAACAGTAACACTCAATTACAAGCCCCATTGTTTTTCCTCTTTTGAAGACCAGGGCTAAGAACACTTGCTTCTTAATATTCTGAGTGTTGTATTTACATATTTATACATATATATACACACACACACACACAAACACATGCATGCACACATATTACATTATACATTTCATTAGAATGTAATGTGTATATATAGTATATGCAATATATACTTAATTTTGTTAGTCAGCAATAGATTCATTTAATAAAGGCATGATAGTATAAATAATTCACAAATTCTAAATACAGTATAATACATAAATTCATTAATGTAAACTATAAACAATTATCATTATTTCACTTAATGACTTATATTACCAAGTTTTATGTAATCATAATTTTAACATAGTGATAGAGTGATTTATTAAACTGATTTTAAAAATGCTTACTCTGGCTTTTGTAATTGGCATTGTGATAAAAAAAAWTACATACAGAATTCACCCACTGGGTTTCTTCATACAGCTCCTGTGACCTGGCTTCAGACAGTCACCTATGACCTCTGRTCTATTTTGTAAGAGCCAAAAGAAGTGTGTTGCACCTACAGTCCATTGTTAAAATCCATTTCCATGTTGGTTTTAATCATTTTATGCAGTCAGAACATTATTCTCATTTGTTTCTAGCATTCACTTTTGCTATGTAAAATTCAAATATTTCACCTTCATTAGTAATCCATACACTTAAAAGCTAGCACACTTGGATACCTGAGGAAGAAATGCTTGGGATAAGTAGGTTATCTTTTGAACTATAGCTGTTCTTTGAGATCCAAGATGTTTCTAACACCTTAGGAAAAAAACAAAAACAAAAACAAAAACAAACTCTTTTTTCACGTCAGAGGCATATGTATATCATGTTAACACCATATCGACTTTGCAACTTTGTTCATGCCACCTCCTATACTTGAAACATCCCCCTTCCTCTAGCGGCCAACGACATTGCAGCTGATCCATTTTTAAAATTAATTAATTTTATTTAGCCCTAAAACCATCCACCAGCTTTGGCTATTCCTGCTATCTCTTTAATCATTTATTCACAACTTGCTGAAGTCATTAAGCTCGTATAATTATAGCCACACCTTTATGGTACTAGTCCAGTGATTAATAATACAGATAGGGTGTAACAGAAGAGAGAAAAATTAGGAGTAATGTAACAAATGCATGCCTTCTGCTCTCCTTGCCTCTTCTGGGTTATTTAGAAGAATTGCTACTTTAATATCCAATATATCACATGGATTTTTCTTCCAGATAGATAAAATAAATGAGTAGAATTAAGATATGAAAACTTGCAAAATAAATGCATTTTCTTATCTTATCATTTATCTGATACACTGCTTATTTAACTTAGTCTTGCTGTTCTTATTATTTGGTTTTCTATTGTAATAATCTAAGACCTTTCATTTTGTCAACACTCTTAAAAATAGATAGTGAGATAAAATCCATATTAAAATATATTACACAAGCAGTCTGATTTCAAAACATCTGTCAGCTACTACTGGCTTCTATGGAAGATGTCAGGTACCAAGAAAACTGGAACAAAATGTCAGAATTTCAGGTCTTATTTTTGTCCCATCTTAAAAGAGAAAGTGGCAATCTCAAGTGCTTATTTTTTTCTAGGTATAAAAGTTGAAACATTGTTTTAGAAATTTCATGAGATGAAGCAATTTGATTCTAATACATTTTTTGTATCTTCCTGTCCTCCTCGACAGAGGAACATTTAGGGAACATTAAACAAACTAGACATATACAAGCCATGGGGCCTGATGGGATGCACCCAGAAGTGCTGAGTAAAAGTGGTTGGTGTCATTGCAAGGCCATTCTCAATAATGTTTGAAAAGTTGTGGTGACTGGGGCAGGTTCCTGAAGACTGGAAGAAAGCAAATGCCACTCCAGTTTTCAGAAAGGTCAATTCAGGGAACCACAAGCCAGTCAGCCTCACTGTGATCCCTAGGAAGATGGAACAACTACTCCTGGAGAACATTTCCAAACGCATGAAGGACAAGGTGACTGGGAGTAGTCAGCATGGATTTACAAAGGAGAAGTCATGCTTGACCAAGCTGATAGCCTTCTACAATGCAATGACTAACTTGGTGGATGAGGGGAGAGTGGTGGATGTTTTTAGGAAGGCTTTTGACACTGTCTCCTATAAATAAGATCCTCATAGACAAGCTGATGAAATACAGACTAGATAAAGGGACAGTGAGATAGACTGAAAACTGGTTGAACTGCTGGGCTCAGAGGGCCCAAGTCCAGCTGGAGGCTGGGTACTAGAGGAGTAATCCAGAGGTCAATACTGGGTTCAATAGTGTTTAATATCTTCATTAACCTGGACAATGGGACAGAGTGCGCCCTCAGTGAATTTACAGATGATACAACATTGGGCAGAGTGGCTGATACATCAGAGGGTTGTACTGCCATTCAGAGGGACCTGGACAGGCTGGAGAGATGGGCACAGAGGAACCTCATGAAGCTCAGCCAAGGGAAATCTTCCTAGTCTGCGCTCCCCTTGTTTTCGCTGCCCATTAAACTCTGGCCCTCCCAGTCCTTTCAGTGAGGCGACAGTCGGGGCTGGAGCATGGGGTCAATGCCTGACGGTTTCTTTCTGTTCCTTTCTGTTGCTCCACACTTCTCCTTTTCTCCTGCTGCTCCTGGCTTGGCTCCTCTGCTTTGGCACAGGTTTCTGCAAGGGCCATGGTCCCTTGGAGGCGTACCTCCTTCCAGGAGCGCGCCTCCAGCCATGTCCCCAGCAGTGTCCACTTCTGCTTGCCTCCTCTGTTTCGTTYTTCCAAACGCACCTCATCACACTTCTCCTCCTGTGTCCCCTATGGGGTCCCCTCCCGCATCCGCCCTCATGGGCACCCTCGCACGTCTCCTCTGGTACCTCCTGCCCCTAGCCACTGTGGCCCTTTCTTAAATATATTTGAGGCAAATATATTTGGGGCACCATGTACTCCCCTGGCTGAAGTTTTGGCGGGGGGGGGGGGGGGAACAACAGGGTTACCAGCTGTTTTGGAGCCAGCTGGAGCTGGCTGTGACCAGCCCAGGACAGCTCACGGCCTCCCCACACACAGGGCGCCCTGCAGCCCCCACTGCCCAAACCTGGCTGTTTGTGCCCAACACATCGGCCCTTCACCTCTGTGAAATGCACATTTAAGAGCCGCTTGATCATACACTGCTTATAAACGCTGCTTTCACCACGACCACAGCCATCGCATCTGCATTGTAAACATTACCCTTCCCCCCAGGCAGCAGGGACTGAYGCTGCCCTCCCCTCACCCCAGGAAGCGGGTTATCCACGTTGCCTCCACTGCGGACTGAGCACCTGCTCCTCACACGCTGCACACCGGCAAAAGGATGGGTAGTCAGGCCAACAGCCATTTCGTTTCAACCCCCTCCCCATATCGTTCTCCTCATCTGCTAACTAATGAAGGAGTGGATCTGCCATCTGCTAGCTCGAGGCTCCTGACACAGTCACCCATGAGCACAGCAGCCCCGGATCACTTGCCTCCAGCCTTTTCCCACCCACCTCCTGAGCTGTGGTTCAAGGAGGCAGTTTCTGCACCCAGGACGTGGCCCTGGGGGTCCTTGGAAGTCTGACACCAACACGCTTTCCAGTGTCAGGGTTTTCGGAGCTCAGAGGGTGCCCAGGCGGAGCTCCAAGGCCCTCTCCRATCAGCTGCAGGCCTGGGCTGCTGCTACGGGACCTGCCCCTGTGYTCCTCTCTGGCACCAGCTGCGYCTTGGTGGCGTAACTGAGGTCTCCTGAGGTCAGCCAGGGCCCCTGTGCTCCCGAGGGGTCACCTGCAGGGAGATCCTTCTCTCTGACCTCTGCTCCTTACTTCTCTTGGGCCACACGAGTGCCCAGCTGGGGCCTCACAGGGGAGCTGTCTGCCCATCCAACTTTGTCATCTCCTCAGGGTTTCTCCCAGGTCCAGAGCACTCCAAGTGGTGGGCCCGCGGCCACCCCCAGCAAATGCTTGCTGCTCAAGAGTCACCCAAGGCTGATCACAAGCTCTCTTTCCCAAGCCATCCCTGCTCGGGTGCACTGGGCATGTCTCTGAGGTCAGGTCCGGCCTCAGCACTTGGCTCCAGCATCCGCTGAGATCAGAGGTGGACCTCATTTTCTGCGTAGGACTCCCCTGAGGCCAGGCTCCGACTCAGCCCTCTGCTCAGAGGTGCTCCGAGTTCAGGTCCCACCCATCCCACCACGGTTTGGGGCACAGATGGCTCCTCCAAGATCAGCCTTGGCCCTCTTGGCCTGTGCCCATCCTCCAGGCTCTGTGTGTCTCCTGAGTGCTTCACACCATGCATGGCCTTTTCCATGATGCCTTTGGCCCCAGGCCATCAGCAGACCCCCAGAGCAGGCTGTGGCACAGGCTTTCCCCTCTGCAGGGAAGTTAGAAGGGCGTAGAGAGCAGGAAATAGCAGCAGGCCAGGGAAAAAGAGTGGTGTCTCACTGCGCACGCAGCTGGCCACTTGAAGATTTGCCCGAGAAATGAGAAAGCCCAAGCAGTCCTGCCGTGGTGTGCAGGAACCTGGAGGGGGAACCTGATGAGAAAGCAGCCGTATAAAGGCAACACTGGCAAGGCCAGGGACTGGACTCACTGGAGTCGTGGTCACTTGTCTTTAGGGAGACTTAAGGAGGCTGTGGAAAACCCATGGCTCCTTGCAGGGAAAGGGAGGGTTCGCCTGTCGGGTCAGGAGCGAGCAATGGAAGAAGGCCCTGTCTCGGTAGTGTGCCTGGGCTTGTCCCTGCTCAGGGTGAGGAAAGCAAGCACCTGGTCTGTGGAGGTCAGCCAGGGACCAGAAATGGGCCAGCATCCTCCTTGGCGTGCTGCTGTTGCTCGCACTGCAGCTTTTGGCTTCTCTGGGGATCCATGTGATTCTCTTCTTCCTTTTGGATTGTGGGTGTGTTTTTGTTTCCTCTTGGGATTCTCGAGAGATGTGAACTCAAGCCAGACCACGAGGCTTGAGGGACATGGCCCTCGTGGTTGGTTTATTGGTTTGTTTGTTTGGTAACAAGCAGTAGTGGCCATAGAGATGGGTTGAAAAAAGAAAAAATAAACACCCCCCCTCTTCCCCTTAAGAAAAAGACCACCAAACTGCCTCCCCCAGCCCTGTGCAGAAAGAGTCCTTCTCTTCTTCCCTTTTGTTTCCCCAACTGGACTCTGCAGTAATCCTGCCTTCCACATCTCCCAGAATCACTAGGCGTTGGAGGGGAGCTCTGGAGACCATCTGGTCCAAGCCCCCGGCTCAAGCGGGGTCAGCCAGAGCAGGTTGTGCAGGACCATGCCCAGCTGGCTTCCGAATACCTCCAAGGACGGGGACGTCACCACCTCTCTAGGCAACCTGCTCCAGCGTTGAATCCCCCCCACAGGAAAGATGTGTTTTCTTGTGCTCAAGTGGAATTTCCAGTGTTTCAGGTTGTGCCCAGTGCCTCTTGTCCTGTCCCTGGGCACCAGTGAGCAGAGACTGTCTTCTGGACCCCCTCGCCTCAGGGATTTAGCACACACGGCAAAGAGCTCCCCTGAGCCTTGTCTTCTCCAGGTGGAACAGTCCCGGCTTTCTCTGCCTCTCCTGGGATGACACAGGCCTCCATCCCTTAAGCATCTGTGCGGCCCTTTGCTGGGCTCACTCCTGTACAGCCATCTCTCTCTTGTAGTGGGGAGCCCAGCCCTGGACACAGCACTCCAGGTGGGGCCTCAGCAGTGCTGAGGAGGGGGGAAAGATGGCCTCCTTCCACCCGCTGGCAACGCTCTTCCTAACGCAGCCCAGGATGCTGCTGGGCTTCTGTGCCATGAGGGCACATTGCGGGCCCGTGTTCAACCTCTTGTCTGCCACGACGCTGCAAATGTTCTTCTAGCAGCCTTTCTTGTTGCCCCACCCAACAATAGTGTTCATGGCCTTTCAAAGATGATCAAGACTGACTCTGCAAAGAGGTTGGCCAGGTTCCTCAGGACTTGCAGGTTCATCCTGTCAAGGCCCAGGGAGTGGTGTCTATTCAGTTTGTTGAAGTATTTCGTAACCTGGTCCTCCTTCATGAAGTGTAATTCTTCATTGCTCCAGACTTGGTCTCAGGGTTTGGGCATTCGTGAGGGCTTTTCTTACCAGTAAAGACTGAAGTAAAAAAGACATTCTTTATCTCTGCCTTTTCTGTGTCCTCTGTCACCAGGACCCATGCCACATTTAACAGTGGGCCTCCATTTTTGCTAGCTTTCCTTTTGCTTCTGATGTATTTGTAGAAGCTTTTCTTGTTGCTCTCACATCCCTCACCAGATTCAACTCCAGGTGGACTTTAGCCTTCCTAATCCCATCCCTGCATGCTGAGACACTGTCTCAATATTCCTTCTGTATGAATCTTCTGCATACATATGTATGTAATTCTTATGTAGTTACATACCTTATTCTTTGCTGAGAGCTTAAATTTTAAGACTCATCTTGCATTTCGCCCACTCTTTGCCCAGGACTAGATCTTCTTGACTGTCCTGATTGTGACTTTCTAAACTTGCTGTCCCTTTGATCACAAGCATTTTAATACCAAGGAGAATCTGGAGTTTCGCTCTCTGCACAGTTGCAGTTGCCTAGCTGATGACTTATTTATTTTAATTCTTTAATTGTTACAGGATGCTTCTGTTGTGAATTTTCTCTGCTTTTTCTGCTTCTCTTTTCACTCTTCCAAATTTACCTCTGGAAAGGAACTCATTCTCAGTCAGGGTTGCACTCATCAGTCTTTTCAAAATTTATTGAAGGACCCCTCAAGTACCCAAAAGTCTAAAGACACTGTAGAGTTTTAGATCCAGTAGGCAAAAATTAACAGTAAGTGCCTGCCTGTTGTCTTTGCTGGCACACAGCAGTCACTTTGTCACAGTATGCTGATGGCACTTATCGGGTACTTATTAGCAATATTTGCAATGATTTTGATTTACAGATGGATTTTAAAGGTTGATTTCTGTAACTGGAACTTAAAATGTGTAACTCTGGGCTCAGTTTGTTTGTCATCTGTTGTAGTGGCTCAGAGACTTAATGTCTGAGCAGGATCACATAAGAAATGATAACATACTACAGGATACACTTCTCCAATAGATTATGACTGTTGAAACACAAATGTTTGACTGCAGAAGTATGCTAAGGTCTGGAAGCACTGAGTTTCTGGACTCAACCTCTGGAAAAGCATATATGCTCTAAGGTGGACAAAGCCTTCTGCCCACTACCCTTTAACTTGATCTTGTCTCCTCAGTCTTCATTTCTTTCCCCATTCCTGGTTCCTTTCTCACACATAAGTGTTCCCAATCTCTCTCTCTCTTTTTTTTTTTCCATGTTTCTCTTTATTTGTTGCTCTTAATCATCTTATTTGGGCTGCCTATCTCAGTTCTTGGTTATAGGCCTGGATTGAGCACATCTGGAATAGCCTTTCCGGGTAAATTCTATTTCCAAAGCTGTAATGTTGTGCTGGAGAAAAAAATGCTCATTTTAGTCCATGAGGATGATTCATATGCTGTAGAACTGCAGATAGGAGTTTTAGAGGGAGAGAGCATGCTCCGTGCAGCTGGAACCTTCGGAGATCTTTAAAGCTTGCCACCTGACATCTGTGACATCTCCACTGAGAAAATGCATACCACATATTTCAAAGCTTTATATTCAACCAAATTTTCCAGAGTTGCTGGGAAGCTCATCTTTGTCTGAAAAGGATATGGCATCTCTTATGCAGTTCAAGTTCTGGCTCCAGATTATGGGTATTAGGAAGATATTAGAGCATTGTGAGGAACAGATTCCTGAAGTATTTTTAACTTGGGTAAATAAAAATATCCCCACCCCCACCAATACACATACCCATGCCCTTTTTTTTCCCAGAAACAACTAAACACTTTGTTTTACTCCCAACACTCCTCCAAACAAAAATCTACCTTAGCTAGCTGGCACCTGCAGTACAAATAACTAAAGTTAGGCAAGGATGTTAACAATGAATACAAGATTAGCATAAAATGAATAAATCATAAAGTGTTTTGGATATTCTTCCAACACTTGTAACAGCTATACAACAGAGGAATATTCTGATAATAGTATCTTAACATTTTTCAGATGAAGGAAAGTCGTTCAGAAAGAGTTTTTCTGTCTTCGAATTTTGAGGTTATCATTATTGGCACCATACTCATTGCAAATTTCCTTTCAAATTCCCTTTCTTTTCTGAACTTCCTAAACTATAAAACTAGACTGTCTTTTCCTTCTTCATACCATCCTCTTATAGTTAAAAGATCAGTGTACTGTGCTCACAGTGTTTCAGGTTTTTTTCTTAGAGGAGAAATGGGCATCAGTTTTTCTGGAAGCACCATAGAAGTCTGGTAAGTACAAACATTTGTTTGGTTGTCCTGTTACCCTTCCAATTTCAAGAAGGATCAAACTGCAGCTTGTCTGACAAGGTTTATGCATGTTCATGCATAATGTTTATGCATGAGATGTGGGCGACCAATATCATAATTCCTAAATTAATATCATAATTCCCCGTTACTTTATCAATCATTGTTCAGGTGCTAATCCATTCAGGGGAGATCAGTTCCTTTCTTTCAGGGTCTTTAATGGTGCTATTTGGATAAATACAAAGTTCTAAATTTGTGCTTTTTTATAAACTCTATGACAAAACTGGATACAAACCTTGCCTTTAATGATTTATTTCTGATTTATTAAAAGTATTTTAAAATTTATGAAATATCACAGAATAGCTGATGTTAGAAGGGACTTCTGAAGATCATCTAGTCCAACCCCCTGCTCAAAACAGGATCAGATGGAACAGGTTGCCCAGGACCACGTCTGGTCAGAGTTTGAATACCTACAAGGGTGGAGACTCCACATCTTCCCTGGGAAACCTGTTCTAGTGTTCAACCACCCTCACAGTAAAAAATAAAAAACAAAAAACTTGTTCTGCATGCTCACGCAGCATCTCTATATTCTTCCTGGGTCACCTGTCCCTGCTTCTGCCTCTTGTATGCTTCCTGTTCATGTCTGAATTTAGTCAGGAGCTTCTTGTTCATCCATTCAGCACCTCTGCCACCTTTGCTTGGTTGCCTGCTGATTGAGATGGACCATTCTTGAGCTTGCAAGAGGTGATCTTTGAATATCAACCAGCTCTCCTGCACGCCTCTTCCCTCTAGGGCTGTATCCTATGGGATTCTTTCAAGCAGGTCCCTGAAGAGGCCAAAGTCTGCTCTTCTGTAGTCCAGGATTGTGATTGTGATTTTTGCCCTGTTCCCTCCTTGCAGGATCTTGAACTTCACCATCTCATGGTCACTGCAGCCAAGGTTGCCCCCAACCTTCACATCCCTAACCAGTCCTTCCTTATTTTTAAGTATGAGGCCCAGCAGAGCATCTCCCCTCTTTGGCTCCTCAATCACCTGTGTCAGGAAGTTATCAGTGCTCTCCAGAAACTTCCTGGATTGGTTGTGCCCTGCTGTGTTTTCCCTCTAGCAGGTATCAGGGTAGTTAAAGTCTCCCATGAGGATGAGGGCCTACGAATGTGAGGTATCTTCTAACTGTCTGCAGAAGGCCTCTTCTATTCCTTCTTCCTGATCAGGCAAGCTACAGCAGACAGCCACAGCAATGATGTCACCCGTGTTGTTCTGCCCTCTAATCCTGACCCGTAAACTCTCGGCTGGCTTATTACCTGTCCCTGGGCAGATCTCCATGCATTTCTGCTGCTCTCTCACATAAAGGGAGAGTAAGCATTAGCCATAGCAAAAAAAAAAAACAAACCAAACCAAAACAAAGCAAAACAACAAACGTTAGCAAAAAATCGTCTTATAATTCAATATCTTTTTCACATTTTAACTGTCTAAAGCAGTAGCTGTACCACTAAAAACTATCCTAGTTTTACCCATTCAATTCTTTTGTAAGCCTTTTTAATATCAAGAGATATTTATGCAAGTAGCAACAAAGTTTAGGCATATATCTGTTGCTGGCCTCGTAATTGTTTGTCTTTGAGATGCTGCAAAACAGGTTGAGAGATCAAAATAATCTGTTGGAACATCAGGAACACTGAGGGAGAATGTTAATTTATGGAGTAAGGAGCAGGAAGGACATCATTAGCAAGATGAAACTAGTGGATTTCTCTTCTCTCAAGTCAGCTATTTGACTATCATTCCAGAAGTGTATATACAGTGCCTTTTAACTATTCAAAATTAATAATTAGCATATGTAAATGTCTTTAATAGAGAGTAGAATTACATTTAAAGTGAGAAGCTAGTAAGACTTTCAGCATTTAGAGCTGTTTCTAAATATTTTACATTCCCTTCTGAGTAAAGACTATACTTTCTGTTTCTTCATTTTGTTTCTTACAGTCAAATCCCTCTCTGCAAGCAGCGTCATATGGACCAGAAAGAGCAGAATAGTATATGAAGACTATTGTACATGGCAGGGTTCTGTGAGTTTGTGTGTGTATTTTCCTCCTGATAAACTACTGTGATTAAAAGATCGAAGGATACAATATCATTTTCATATCCTCTGACATGCTATGGAAAAATATTCTGTTGTCAGGTGCATTACATATCTCATGTTCCTGAGCTGCCTTAAGAACTGCATGAAGGCAGACTTGCATCTGAAGCCTGTATAAGCTCATTCTGTTTTGGTGGAAAACACATTTGATGATATCTTTTTTTTCCCATCACCTCTGTATTAGTTAGAGAAGTACTTAGTTGACTTTTTAGATATTCGAACTAAAATTGAATAGTAAGTGCATATATTTTTCAGATAGAATTTGGAATTTGAATTTGTAGGATGACACAAGACATCCATGGGTATTAAAATACTGAAGAATTTATTTTGTAATCTGTAACACCAGAATTTATATTTGCATACAACTCATACATGTTCTTTAATGTGTAAATGACCTCAAAAATACTAGAAGTCTCCATTATAGAACTTGCTACAGCTGCTACACCTGAATTCCACTGATACAGCTTAAAGTGCGAATTTAAACCAACTCATTTCAGTGGCTGAAAACTCTTAGGTGCATCCTTAATTTGAGTTTAAGAATTATTATTTTGGTTTGTTATAAACTAACCATAATTTATTTCATAGAGATTCCTTAAACCCTGGCTGACCACCAAATTCTGTTAACTTCACTAAGAGATTGTCTATGCTGTGACATCCACTGCAAAGCAAGTACTACTAATCTAGAGCCAGCTGGAGCAATGCCTCCACACAGGATACTTAAAGGAAGAAGATCACAGGATAGTGCAGCAGCTTGCAACAATAGTATTTTAGTCTGGAAATGGCAAAGCCATATTAATGCATAAACCTGCCTCAGTTGCTAAACTGGGGCTCTTAGATTGACATCTGCTTTGGAGAGATGGGATCCAGCTAACTAAGTGAGGCATGCGTGTCTTTGCCAACAGGCTGGCCAGCCTGCAAAGGAAGGCTTTAAACTAGGAAAGCTGAGGGAAGGGGAGAGTTATAGACACCATGCAGTCAGTAAAACAGGGCTCAGGTCGGGGGTACCTCAAGCATTTGCATGCAGGCAAGGAAGTGACTACAAGACAAGACTATGGGGAAACCTCTTCTGGGAAATCAGCATATTTGGATGTCTCTCTGAAGTGCCTGTACAGAAATGCATGCAACATGGGGAATAAGTAGGAGGAATTAGAAATCTGTGTGCAGTTGCAGGGCTATGATCTCATTGTGATTAGAGGCATGGTGGGATAGCTAGCAGTGACCTGGATGAAGGGACAGAGTGCACCCTCAGCACTGCTGATGATACAAAACTGGACAGAGTGGCTGATACACCAGAGGGCTGTGCTGCCATTCAGAGGGACCTGGACAGGCTGGAGAGCTGGGCAGAGAGGAACCTCATGAAGTTCAACAAAGGCAAGTGCAGGGTCCTGC
>NW_020447351.1:0-137042 GCF_003343035.1 Apteryx rowi
AGAAAGCGCTTCTAGGAATGTGATAGTATGAGTAGATTGAACTCCGCTTTCTTTTACCAATTTCCGCAGTTCCTTGACTATCTCATAATTAAAACTCTGATAAGCCGGATGTTCCCCTGGTTTATAGATGACAGGGAATGCAGTAATAGCTTGGAAGTCCCCTGCTAGTAAGGCTTCCTGACGGCACTTGACCCATTTATCTTTCCCTTTTCCTGCTCGTAGCCCCCGCTCGCCAGCGAGGGGGTCCACGAATCCCAGATCAAAGGAATCACCACCTTCATCACGACCGTCAGTTTCGGAGGGTGGGGTCAGTTTGCAAATACCCCTCTCGCCTTCCCCATTCCCCGATTCAGGGATCAATTGGGCAGGATCCAGGTCGTGGGGGGATGCCGCGACTACCGGGGGTGGCTCCTCAAGGGAAGGTGCCGAGGGTAAAGACGTATCAGAGGTGGAGGGAGCAGGAGGCAAACTTTTTTGCGTGGCTTTAAGAGTACTCATAATCGTCCCCCATGTAGCCAGATGATTCCAAACTGCAACATCTCCAGTCCCTACTTCTTCATGTAATCTTTGACCTACTTTCACCCATTCATCAAGTTGAAATGTCCCATTTACAGGGAAGTCAGGTACATTTCTCGTAATACAGTCCAAAAATGTGAATAATTTGCTGTCTGAAAGGACCCAATTCTGTCTGTCCAGAAGCCGTCTCAATACGTCGAGACTTTGTTTCTGTTCTAGGGATAACCTTCCCCTTTTGTTCAATATCTTAACTAAAATACACACGATCGCCTGTTCCTCTGTAGATATCTGCGATTCCATTTTCCATTCCCATGTTCCCAGCTGCTCACCTTAAAATCGGTGTCTAAGTTGTCCGCGTCCGGACTGCAGCTCTCTGATCCGCTGCGCAGCTCTCTAGTCCTGGGTCCCACTGCTCTCTAATATGTTTGGCTGGGCTCCACCACCGGTCGCTCTGTTTACCGTGATTCTCGCCCCACGTTGGGCACCATTTGTGGCGGATGAATGGCACGGACTCAGGAGGGATTGCATCCTGAGACATTTATTGTTTATTTCTGAGCATATTTGAAAAGGTAGCTGCTTCAGTGGTTTCACAGACACACTTTGCTAGGCCAGTCATCATGCAGATTATGTCACAGGTCGCCAATTATTGCACCGATCACGCACGCAGCGATCATGCCTTGTACCTTGCTACTTGTTTAGAAAAGCTGTCTTGCCCTTAACCTTGGTTCCCACTGGCTTCTGCTAGTTTATCTGTACTTTCTCAGGATGAATCATTCCCAGCTGCACCAGTGTCCTTGGGTACGTTTGTCTGAGGCTCCTGTTGCTTGCTACTTGCAACTTTCCACCAGTTTAACCCTGTCATGACCCTCCACAATTAACCAAGCAAAATACTCATCCTTCAACTGAAACAAAAATTTCTACTGGAGCCATAATAATGAATGATATCATTTTAATCAGCTTTCTTCCCAAGACGAGATTGCATCATTCAGTGTGACGAGTGCACGTCAAAATGCAACCTCTCCTTTCAGCATAAAATGAACTGATGCAGAGACTAAATATTTAGAAAAAAAGAACAAAAACCTAACAAATTCTTCTTCTTCCTGAAAAAGCCATTTGCTTACAAACACATTCTACTTTAACCTTAACATTATGTGACAGACTATTCTTACTTTAATTGGGCTTAACAAGTTCTGGTAACCACTTCAGAAATAACATTTGCACATAGTATCAAAAAAACTAATTAGGACCTATTCTATAAAGTAGGCTTTGAAGCATGTGCTGACATACAACCCCTTCCTCTCCCTTCCCAGGAAATGCTCTGAAGCACTACCACGAACCTATTAATGTTCAAAATATTAACAAATGACAGTTAGGCAGCTCAATAAGTGGCTTATTTTATCCTTCTCTAGCATTAATTATATGTAGAAAAGGAAGTGACTTAAATCATATTTTCTGAAAGTTGTTCGATCTTTAGATCTGCCTTAAAGGATTACCATGACTGAAGAAACCATGCTATTTGAACTTTATAATTTTGCTGTTTCCAACAAGAAAACATGATTTCTGTTGTAGAACTTATTTCTGGATTAAAAAAAAAAAGAATAAGAAAATATGAATCAGCTGTTAATGAGACAGAAATGTACCTGGTATACATACATTTGCTAACAGGACACACCATTCCTGACAACAACGAAGCTATTTTGTAAGCAACATAAAGTGAACAAAGCCATAACAAGCTGCACACTGTCAGACTACAGCTATGACTGCAAATGTACGATCTCATTGTATCCTATGATCAGAGGCTTCAGTTCCTCTTGGGACCAACAGCTACTGCCTGCACAATACAAGGGTAGATACTAGCCACTGAAAGACATTTGAAAGAGGATTCAAGTTTCTTAATACGCTGGCAAGAAGCAGCTAATTAGTCACCATGCATTAAACAAACTAAAACTAATGTAAATCATTTGACATTCCAAAATCTACCACTTAGGTGGTAAGAATAGTGTCAATTTTACTTTCTGGTAAATGAGTATCTTGAAAATGTATTCAGGCTTTGTTGAAACATCTTATCTGAGCCAATAATTGATGTCTTTATTTTTCTTTTCTAATTTATTGTAAGAATGGTTTTCTATTTTCCTTTTTCCCCACATTGGGCATGTAGGGTAACACCTTTTGTGTTCCTGTTCTACTGTGTATTTGATGCAATTATAAGTGAGACCACTCTTTTGTTATTGGTAACTACAGATTACCATTTTTCCAATCTGGACACTGAGATGTAAAATCAATTTTCTCTTACTTCAAGAAAAAGGAGAAAGCATGAGCTGTGCATTTGCCTACATGCACGTATGACATAGAAGGCAACTGTATCAGTGGACAATTTAGAGGTTCATTCTTTGAGTGGTTTAGGAACAAATACTTTTTGTGAATGATTTTTTTCATGGATTTTATCACCTTCTCTTTCAAACCTTTACTTACATTGTGATAAGGCAAATGAATACCCAAGCATGTCATAGCATTGTTAAGCATATTTCAGGACATTTACAGACTCGGAGCAGTCTATCTGTTCCTGGTCAGTAAATACCCTGAAACATGTTTCAAAATTCTATGGTGCTCTTATTTCAGCTATGTCAACCCTAAAAGGCAACAAATACAATATGATACCAATGTATAAAAATGTTTGCACCACCTATGTTCAAAATACATAGACATGCTAAAAGCAATACTTGAAATTTCTCTTTTGCCATATCAGGCTTTAGAAGCTTTTGACACAGAGGTAACAGAAAGCAAAAGACAAGTCAGTACTGGGTGCTGTCAAATAAAAATAATCTATATCTATTTCCCGCTGCATCAGAGTTTGACTGCAGCTCAACTGTGAATACCAATTAGACTCCACTAATAGTCATTGAAGAGTCTATTACTCTTTCTAGGAAGCCATTAATGTAGTCTCAATTAACCTGAAATACAGGGAAATTTTCTTTCACATAATGGATAAAATTCAGAATTAGCTAGACTCAATTACACTTTACAGCTGCAACATTATGGAAATTTTCTTTTCTCAGTTCTTTGTAAACAAGTTATGTGAACAGCTAATGACTGCCACTGCAATCGCTGTGTCAAACCAATCCTCCCTCCACTTTGCCAAGGAGGTGCTCCAGGTCAGCCACAGTTTGAGCTCTCCCTTTCAGTAGCCTCACTGCTCTGTCATCATGCCAGATTGATAGTTACTGGTGGGGAGGTGCAGGTGTAGGACAGAAAAGAGGTGATATTTGAACCACAATCCAATTCTCCTGCTCCATGCTGTCAATTCATATGTCCCCAGGCAAGGCAGCAGGTATTCTCAGTCTCCTCAAGCCTATCCACCAGATGCAGCGAGCTGCACAGGAACTGAAACAGTGTGAGCTTCTTTCAGTGGCAAATTTAGAGTATGCACATTTTCTGCAACCAGCTCCAAAACTGGAAACCATTCTTATAAGGGCATTAGAATTAAGAGTAGGGGAATGAGAAAATTGGGGAGAGAAGAAAAAAAGCTCACAAACTTCTGAACACTGTCGCAAGTTGGTTTTAAATTATTTCTCAAGCTAACATTGATGTTTTACAGTTACTCAAGTCTTCTTTTCTGCCTAAAAAGGGTTTGATCTTGTTGTTTAATAATAAAAGCTAAAAGTTCACTTTCTTGAAATTTATTGGAGTTCTTGGATCACTTCCCAAAACATGTATTGACATGTATTATGGCCTTGACAGTCAATAGACTGGTGGAATCAATCCACTGCATGTCAAAGATAAGTGGTTTATGGAATGAAGAAGTGCACAACTCAGTGCTCATGCATAAATAAGAGCAGGGCAATCCAGTGGCAATCTTTGCAAATCAGACAACACACACACATACATATGTTTAATTATACAGTATGAAAGCGACAAGAGAAAACTGGATGTCATGTGCTAAGCTAGGCAGCTAATGAAAATGGATTATATGCCTCCTCCCTTTGGTCAGCAAGGAATCCAGATATTTTTAAACTTTGGAGTAAGAAACAATGTTCCTCCTGGCACAAACAGAAACCCTCAAATCTGCTCCTGCACAGGAAAAACTTAAGCACGTGAAACACAACCTCCATAAGCATCTCATTCTCTCCTTCAAATCAACTATGGAACACTTAAATTATCATCTTATTCCAATTAAAGAAGATGGTCTTATTCATGATAAAATTTTAAACACATTGCTCCATCAAAGTGAAATAGTGATGTCTCCTTGACTCCAGGATGAAGATGTCAGAGCTGAGAAACATCTTTGTCTTGATCTACTATTTTTCTAACACTTCCTTAAGGGATTTAATGATTTCTTTAGCCAATAAGTATTTTAAAAGTTTAGGTATTCAGCCTAAGAACAATAAATATGCCAGGGAACAAATACTTTTATGATCACTCTGCAAACTCCACAGAAAGAAGAATGTTTTTTAGCCAAGGCTGTTAAACTGGTATACAACTTCCTCTTAACAAAACTAAAAATGAAAATGTCTTCATTGTTCTTGGACAGGTTTATGCAAAAACTACTGAATCAAATGGTTATAATACATATACGTGTTTATAATGAATAGTTTCACCTGAACTACTTCCAGCTCAAGCTATTAGACAGAATTACATTACAAAATTCATTCAACTTTTAACATTAAAACAAGCAAATCTGGCAATGCTTTAGAAATGTATAGTATATCTACATGGCAGAAGATACAAACAATATTTGACTACAACTACCTCAGTCTGTGATAGAAGACTAGATGCAACAAAATACTTCAAAATTTTCAAAGGCTGAGGCTTTTGGACTGATATTGTCTTCCTCTTGTACTGCCACTGATATCCCTTGTTGTGCGGTGAACACCTCAGAATAAGGACATTTATATTAAAATTTTTCCTGAACACCTATGAGCACACAAAAGCAGTAGGAAGTTATTTTGTTCTGCTTCTCCTTTGAAGATGTAATATTATAACTTCTAAAAAAAAATTTAGAACAAAGCATCCTCTCCTTCCAGTTTCATTCCGCCCTGATAGAGAGCCTTTAATTTATATCAAGTTGTCAAACTAAATTAAGACATGGTCCCCCACACACAGACACTTCACCCTGCTAAGTGTGAATGGCACTGTTTCTTTTGAAAGAGAGAACAGAACAACAAAGCTCAGTGGAKGACTTCTAAATGGCCAAACCCATGGACTGAAATTCAATTTTTGCTCAATACTTTGAAAAAATACTTTACCACAACAGAATATCAGGTAATGGAGCTCCTGGTGATTCTTGTTAATGTTATACTGTGGCAAATGATCTCTGAGTCTGTTTGGTTTCACTGTACCAAGACATTGTTTAAGTCCATTTTTTCCCCCAAAGGGCAGGGGTAAGTCTCCTTGCCTTTGGTCTCAGGTCATAGTGTGTGTACGTAGGGCCTTATCTGCAACGAGATGCCAGGTTTCTTCTATCACCTAAAGAGTCATCTCCCAATTTTCCAGTCTCCATATTACTTCCAATGAACTTGAAGACAAGCATTTCTATAACTTTAATTATACCATCTGGCAGAAAACTATATGACCCACTATGGGAAGGGCACACAAGTAGAAATTTGTGAAAAAACTAATTGCACTGAGGTTCAGGGCCCTTGCAATTATTTCTTCCTCCCCCAGAGAAGGAGCTTCATTCACACACAAGCTCAGCATTCCTCAGCAGTTTCAGATCATTTTTCTCAAATATGTTTATACCCCAGCTTTAGCAGAGTTTCTCAAGAATGTCAGTAGTAACTGTAGTTGTACTTTCTTAGCTGCTGATGCCAAAAGGGACTAACGCTACGCTATCTAAGACTGATCAGTTTTTGTGTAGCACAGACTATTGTTTAGTGTGGAACATGCTTCACAGTCACCTTCTGTTCAGTTACAGAGAGTTCACCCGTTCCCATTTATTTATGTGGCAGCTGCAGCTAGGAGTACAGAAATCACTAACATTAAGAAATTATTTAGAGTGAGCTTTTAAAATAGTCTTATTCAGAGGAGGTCATAATATGTCAGCAATAAGCACTTTTGATGGTAGCACCCGTTAAGGTGGGTAACAGCGTCATACAATCCATCCTCAGAAGACTACGAGCCATGCAGGATAATAGCATCAGTAAAACTGGAACAGCCTAATAGGAAGACATATCCTATACTGTTAGGCAATAGAAAGGGTTTCTTGAACTAACAGTAAGGAAAAAAAAAATTGCAGTCCTTTTGTATTGAAACACCAGAATGAAGGAAGAATTCAGCCAAAAACAACAAAAATCCAAATCTCCATCAAATCAGCTTTCAGTGGAGAGCAGATATAGCTTTTTGTACTGTGTGAATTTATTTCTGTTCCCTTCTCCTCATAAGCTCGTGCTTTCTAAACCTTTAGTATTTTGGTTTCCTGTGTTTAGAGTTCCTTCTGTTTAATAATACATGATAATATATAATAAAACAAAGCAAAGACAAACAGAAAATAAACCTCTGACGAAGAGGTAAAGAAAGAAATATAAATATTGTAAATAAAAAACGAGGTAAAGCTACTTAAACACACATTGCAGAGGAATAGTTCTGTTACTTCAGGTACAATAAAAATCAGAACATCTGAACAATAGATTCCTTTGTCATAGAATTTACTATATATTTCTGCAGACCTCTGTGTTAAAACTGAGGCAGGGCTGTGTTTTTTGAACACATACAAAACAGCCTGGTACTATGAACCAATACACCACAAGTTAATTTATGAGTTAAAAATGCTTTACTTTTCTAAGTGCAAAAATAAAGCATTCCTATTAATGAGCCACAGGCTACATGAGCCTGTGATTTTAGTCAGCTCTCCAGTTAGTATTTCTTCTTTACGACAAATGCATCACACTTTAAGTAGTACCCCTATTCTCAAGCTGTAGATCAATATTCCACCCACAAAAAAGCTTTTGACTGGCAGTGTTTTCACTTTCTCTCCAAGTACCTGTTTGCTACCCTCCCTCCATTGGAAGAACCCACACTCCTACCCCTCCTCAGTTGTTCAAGTAAGGAGTTAATGCAAGTATTCTGAGACACAAACAATAAAAATAGCTAAGTTAGTTTATACAAGTGGCTTGAGTCAATTTGGTTGATTTTGTCTGGAGCAGAGTAGGGAGAACTTATGCAACTCACCCCCAAAATAATGGAAATAGTAATCTTCAACTGATGAGAAGCAATGAGCAACCAGAGAGAGAAATGAAAAGAAAATAAGATCTGTCTATAGCCTCAATGTCAGCAGACAGTAAAAGTCTAAGTACGCTTAGTGACTGGAGATCAATACTGGTTTCCACAGCTAACCTCCTTTTAGCATGGATTTGCCATTTACCATCTGAATGACTGCAGACATGAATGAGGTTTGATCTCTGCAGGTAGAACAGTCATTTGACTATGGTGACTGTCCTTTTATTTAGCTATTCTTAATGTGGTAACCCTACTTGCCAGGTAGTGCTGCAGACCAAAGATGAAGCACATTAATGTTCCAAAAACCCTACAGCGCTGCTGCTCATATGATCTCTTATGCAAGTAAACCAATTATCTTAGCTTTTGCAAGCATAATAGTCACACTCCAATAAGGCTAGAAATCCACACGAAAGAAAAAAAAATAGGCTAACTAGTCAGGCTTCTTATCATCCTCTGCAATTTGTTCATAAGAAAAGATGCAGTTGTGGGGAGCCACTAAGCCCCTCCTATTAAGCAACAGGGGAATACAGATACATCAAGGCTCAATGGGCAGAATAAGTTCCCCAGAATTTCTTTCTTTATAAGTTCTACCATAAAATTATTTCCTGTTTGATAACCTTCAGTGAGGACTCATATATCTCTACACACTTCAACAGATATTCTGAATTACAATCAGTACAGACTACCTTTTGTCTTTTAAAAAGAAGAAACTAGAATCAGATCTTCTGCCTAAGGTTTTCATACAGATACTGTGTTATAAGCATATATTTCACTTAAATATATATATATATATATGCTATATAGGATATATAGGATATGTAGGATATATAGAATATATAGGATATATAGGAGATAGATAGATAGATAGGATATAGATATATAGATATATAGATATATATCTCCAACCCCAGAAACTATGTGATAAACTATGAATGGGAAAGTGAGCATTTTTTACCCCCTCAGAACTGCCTGGGGTGATTTTAAGAAGTCTAAAGTCAACACTGAACACAATGAAAACTACACACTGAAACTTGTCTAAAATTGATGAGAAACAATTATCTCTCCAGATTAAAAGGAATAAAGAAAAAGAAAAGTTCTGAGTAAGGAAAAAATAGGAGTGACAAACTACAAGGATGCTCTTTGAAACTGCTTTTTCCACTGACCTTCTGTTTGCCATAGTGAACAGCTGGAGAGAGGGCATGGCCTTAGGCAGAACAAATGGGTCGCTCGGTTTTAATGTAGGCAATATATCCTCACACTAATGGAAATTATTTCCATTTTGATACACCAAACTTGCATTTTACTGTATTCAAAACAACAGGAAACCCACTAAAATCCTGAAACTATTATGTTTCCTAAGTTTTATACCAATCAAATTAATCTTATAAACTACTCAAAAATAAAAACAATTCTCAATATTTCTGAGGTTTGCTGCTGAAAAAAATTCCTGAATACTTCACTGGAATGCTGTGAGGATATAATGGGATAAACAAACATAGCCCAATATTTACCACAGTAGACTCACAGTTTAAACACACTCCTAAAAAAAATAAGAATAAGAATACAGTCAACATATGGAGATTCAAAACAGCCATAATGGTTTAGAAGACAAATCCTCACCTCAGTGTAGAAGGCCTATGAACCACTTATACACAATATAAGCTGTCAGTATAAAATTTAATCAGTTTATAGAGAACCGAGCAAGATCTCTTCCCTACAGTGCAGATGACAAATGGATAAGACATATTTGTAAATAAATATCAAGATTTATTTTAATGTGTTAACAGTCGAAGATGCAAAGCTACTGAGGTATCTTGTGGAAAGCATGATTGATTTCAAAGTATTTCCAAATGTTCAAACAAAACACCATTTTAACTGAACACATAATGCAGTTTTTATTTCAGAAAAAAGTTATTTGATATATATTTTCTTGAGGGACACAAATAGCTTCTCAGAGTGTGACTTTGAAAGTAATTATAAAAGTGGCAGTTTCAATTCTAACTACAGTCAGAGCTAGCGAGTGTGCCTGAAAGTTCAAGCAACCCTTCATATATCCCAAAAATACCTTTGAGCTCTGAAACCACAACTGACGCTGGGTTGAGTAGGATGAAGCCTGAAACACTGTGCCAGTGCTAAATGGCACATCTGGAGGATATTAGGCTGCAGGACAAGCAATTTCTTAGAAAAGCACATGGGTGAAAACAGACTATTTGAAGAAAAAAAGTGCCACTGTGATTGTCTCTCATCCAGTACACGTAATGCCTCCTCTGCTATTGTCAGAATTAATACAGCACTCCCTCCCCTTCAGGTTCACAGATGTAATCTAGCTGTATGTAGCCATACTGTCTTTCTGGTTCTCAGAGAAGACAGCTGGAATTCAGATGAAATAGAATAAAACTTACAGCTGCATAGTTTACGGGTTGGAAAACAGTCTGGGAGTTTATTCCTATGACCACCAGTCCAAACAGCTAGGAAAGATGCAGCAAGATTTTGTTTCACCACCAGAAAAATTGTGAACTAACATCTAATCATACTGATCCTTCCTACAGGTTGAGACATAGTGGACAAAATGAATGTCTTTTGGTATTTAGATAGAAGGCTGAATTTGAAAAGCTAGCAGTTGGAGGACAGGAAAGGATGACGAGGAGGAGGAGAAGAATTAAAACATTTTGATTTTAACACTGCAAGTCACTAGAGAAAAGTAATTATGGAATCCAGTAACCTTGTTAAAAGCATTTTTTGTTAAAATGGCTACACTTTGAGGCACACTTCTAAGACACATTTATATGTAAATTTATATGACGACATATATTTGTTTTTAAACAAAACCAATGTGCCAAACAATTTCCAAGAATCAACGTCTTCTCGGTTATCAACACGTGTTATATTCCACGTTTTTTCACTCCACACTACATATGACAGTAACCTAACAATATAATAGCTCACTTTCTTCTTAGTCAACACTAATCTTACTCAATGTAATAAAAAAGTGCCCAGTAAAAACTAATATAAAAAATTACTGCATAGCAGTAATGATCTATAACTCTGTCACTCACTCATTCACACTGAAGAAAAAAACCTGTAACAGTTTGTATGTAGGATTATAGTGAATCATTTTCAAATTTTAGCTTGATCTACCAGAGAGAAATATCTTTCAAGGCAAGTCTATGTAGTATGAAGCAATGGCAGTGCTGAGCTCTCTACTTTTCTTATGGATGCTCCAGCATGATAGCTAGTATTACACACAGGACGATATCACAGAATACAATCCAGCAACTGAAAGTCTAAATTTTCGTAATGCTGTTTATGAGAGCTATGATCCACTTGCATAATTCCTCTATTAACCTGCAATTAGCATTTAAAGTTCTTGCATAGGTAATGTGAACAGTAGGGAATTTCTACCCGTAATAAATATGACAAATATTTAGGCCTGAATATAGGAAAATGGAAATCATTATTTGATTCAACGCTTTATTGAAAGTCGGAAAAGGCAGGTTGCCATATTTTTAAATGAACTATGTGAAACTTCTCATTTGCCTCTTTTATTTTCAGTTCTGTGACCAAGACGCTAAATTATGGAAAGGAATAGAATCTAATGACATACTGAGTTTAGACATTGTAAAGATGTCTATGACTTGGCAGCATACAATTAGAACTTCAAAAATATAACAGCACAAAAGCACATATGCTGTATGTATTTTAAATTTCTATTTTATGCCATAGTGGCTGTGTTTTGTGTTCTCAACTGAAGAGTTAATTACAGTTCTTCCCTTACTCCACAACTGTCACCAAAGAGAACTGCAAAAGCATTTGGTAGTATTCAGAAAGTATGAGGAGGAGGTAAAGTCTCCACAATTATGGGGAATTTCTCCAAGTAGGGGAGATGGGAATGCTAGCTCTTTAAGTGGCAAGTTAGACTCTCCCTTTCATTCAAGGGCACAGCCCTGGCTCCTGCTGAGTTCCCACAAGAGCCAAGGAGCAAGGTACCTTGAACTGCAACAAGTATCTCCATAACAGACTAATATCATCAAGTCTTATATGATGTTCAGAATTCAATCATTTGCCTAAAAAATCTCCATGGCTCTATTTAATTTGAAGATGCTGTGACATGATGCCACTTGCTATAACTTCTCAGTTTAGAGCACCTGGCCTTAAGTGTTTGTTTTTTTTTTTTAAACTTACATGAATTGGGGCAATTTCAAGTTGTTTTTTTTATTATTATTATTATTATTATTCATGTACGATGCTTTGATGTCTTAGTCATCATCACTTCAAAAATCCTAACAGACTGCCAATCACATATGCCAGAATCAAAACCAGTTTCCAAGGGCAGGAACAAAGTATTTAAGAAATTATTATTCCTGGAAAATTAGGTAGCTTCTCATTACTGATTAGTGAGAGAAGAATTAAGAGACATAACATTATCAAAATCTCTTCTTTTCTAAATGAGAAGGCCAGTACTGAAGACGACATAAAATGTTTGAAAACTGCATCCCAGATTTTACTGCAATTAGGACATGGATAAATAGCAAACCCAAAAGAACAAACCTACCTGGCAAAGACAAAAACATAAACCAACTGCTGCTTATTTCTGTTGTGTCTCAATTCTTCTGTGTTTTAAAATTGTTACTTCAGGCTAGTAAGGCTGAGGGACCACTGTGGAGAATTGCAAAAAGCTCTCACAAGGTAATGACCTTGAACACTATGACTAGAACAGTAGATGAAACTCAGTGTAGTGAAGCAATACATAAGGGTGAAAAAGCTATCCTGTGTTCATGCACAAAGTGATGGTGTTCTCATCTGACCATTAGCACTGCGGAGCTAGATCTTGAAGTTATGATAGCTCCAAGAAAATATCGACTCAGTGTTAAGAGGAGGTCAGAAAAACAAATCAAATATAAAGAATTATTAAGAAAGGGACAGAAAACAAATCAGAGAATATCATTTTGCTAACACAGGAAGCCATCTTTTGCTTGTATCTTAATAGTTTGCAGTAGTTTTATCTCAAAATAAGACACAATTGCAAAAGATAAAGAGAAGGGTAACAAGGATGGACCAAAGGTATGTAACCCCTTCCACATGCAGAACAACTAAGTTAGGAAGACATCAGTTCTGGAGAAGAGGGAATTGAAAGGGCATATGACAGAGACTTGGAAAATGATGAAATATGTGGATAGAGCACATACAGATGGACTGTTCGCTGTTTCTTCTAATAAAAGAAACTAACAGCATCAGATTCTTGTAGTGAGAGGCAGGTTTAAGAAATATATTCTTCATGCAAAAGGTATTAGACCTGTGGAACTCTTTTGAAACCCTTCCATGATTTTGGAAGGGAGAAATGAGACCTGAGCATCTGGTGCTACTAGGCCTGTGGGGACCTCCCTTCCAAAATGATGGAAGGGTTTCAAAAATTCTTCACTAAGTATCCTCCTTCTAGCCTGAGCGCTGTTGGGGAAGTAGAAGATAGGTGCAAAAAGGGAAAACTGCTGCCTATCACAATAAATAGGATGAGGAAAGAACAAAACAGAGGCTTTGTACAAGGAAAAGAGAGACACTCTGCTCATTTTTATCTTTCCCTCCTTTATCGCCATGGCCAGAGTGATGAAAGAACACAGCTCAGCCTGTTTCTTGCTCTGGGTCTGGCTGATCCTGCTCCAGAAGGTGAAGAAGTGACACAGGCAGCCAGTCAAAGGGCCTTGCACACAATCAGAGCTAAACTTTGCAGAGGGCTAGGGTTTTTGTTTGTTTGTTTGTTTGTTTAGCTTCTAATAAACCTATCCCACATACAAAAGGTCTTCACTAAGGACTATGTGCATTTTTTTAAGGAATGGTAGGGATGGTTATTTAATAGGATTTCTATTATAAAATTCCTTGTTTTTTTCCAGGACTACATTTTCTACAAGTAAATACATAGCAGTCACTTCACACCTGTGGGTTTTTGTTTTGTTTTGTTTTTGTTTGAAGTTACCTTTTTGGTCCTGATATTATCACTGAGTCTCTATCTCAGTTGTCTCACATACATGGAATACGGCAGCTTTTTCTGTAGAATCAGATTCTTCATTGCATGCTAATAATCCTTTTCAGACATCCAGGTATCAGGAGCCATTACAAACTCATCAGCATATGAGTAAGCCTGACAGTTCCTTCAGAATACAACAGTTGAAGATGTATACAAGAGCCAGTGTTTTTCAAGCATCTTGTTTATTCATGTGTACAGCACATCACAGGTCATGTTTGTTTCAAGGGAGTAAAACAGTACCTGTCTAACCTATTTACAAAGACATTGGGGGTCTGGACCTGCCACACATGTAGTCATCCTAAGAAATATCAGTGGAGCTGAAAGCATCGGCACTGATCACCATCAACTCCTTATATTTTGTTTTCTAAATAATTATAACAGCTTAGAAGTATTCGGAACATTATAAAGAGTTTTATATCTGTCTCACAGCAATTAGTTATGAAGCTATTTAAACAGCTACTAAGTACTTTTTCTCCACCAATTTTATAATTCTTTTAAATTCTTTTAGTTGTTCTGTAGCTATAAAACCACCCATTATTTATAACAGAAAGAAAAAAAGCAAATTCAGAAACAAAAAGGCATAGCCAGACACAGAACAGCAAAACAGGTCAAGAGGGAGCACACAGATGAAAAGTCAAAGAGCCACAGAGTATTTCTACCTGTTTTGTATTGTAGCTCATCTTGTCTGATGTATTGTTCCATGTGCCAGTGAATTCTCTGCATTCCCCCAGTGTAGAAAATTATATTTACAGCAACACCTGTGCAGCAGTGAAAGAATGCYTCCTAATACCCATGCATTAAGAACAAACTACATTTCCAGAGATAGATGAATGAATCACTTTGAATAGATTCACTGTATCACCATGCCTAGTTTGTTCTCTCTGGCAAGGACATCATACTTTGAATCTCATGTTTTGCGACACACTTGTTACTTGGTGGTATCTGGTATAACAGTACATAAAGTAAGAATTAATGATTCACACTGCTCTGATGTATGTGAGGATCGTTTTGAAGTGGAAAGAAACATACTATGAACTCTCCTCACTGTGAAGCTAATGTGCAAGCTCAATGGTGGTGATTTCTGTACATGCTACCAGTATGTATTCTACTTTAAGGGGGAGTGGTGGTATTTAACATTCTCTGGATTGCCACCAAAGATAACCAGTTTAGTGTTAAGACTGGTTTACCATTGAACCATTAATATTTGATTCAAGATACATGTAAAAAACTGTCAAAATGACTATTCAGGGAAGGTAGAACCTTGTTGTAAACTGAACTTTTAGTTCATTTTAAATACATACACAGAAAACCCTAAATTATATGTCTTGCTGTTACACATAATATACAGAACTTCAGTAAGGCTATAAGGCAATAAAAAGTAAAGAAACGAAAATGTGAAATGGACACAATCCGCTGGTACGGCTGAATTCTCCTTACAGTGTATTATCAAAAACACAAGGACCAAAATATATGTCATATCTATAGGTTAGCCAGAGAGATATTATACTAGCAATGTATATGTCTGTAGATTGGTCCTTTCCTGGTGTTCCTTTAAACAAGCATCATTTTTTTGTTCCTATGCACAAACTGTAGTTAGCTAAACTACTGTAACTGTAGTAGCTAGACATAAGCATGAGGGCAAAACACACAGCAAAATCTTGCCGCCAAGCCCACTAAGCAACTGTAGGGCTCCTGAGATCCTTAACTTGGCTTTCAAAAGTAGCAGTATTGCAGGGAGTAATCTACTGGGTTGTAGGGCCCCCTCCCATAAGAATCCCCTATGCAGAGCCTTTTGAGGGAGGAAAATATTTTCAGCTCCACCATAGAGAGAGGAATTCAGCCAATTGCTCAAGATCAGGCTGTGGTAGAGAAGGACGTAGTCAACACTAATAACTAGACCATTCTCTCTGGAGAAATTACTAAGGCTAATGTCTCGTTAATTCTGATCAACCCAACAGGCAGGAGAATTTCAACTCCATAAGGAGTTCCATGATTTAAGCATTTGTGTTCTTCCTGAATCAAAACAAAGTATCACATATCCTACATTTTCCACAAATATTTAAGGAAAACCAAAAATCCTAGAAAATGAGGCTGAAAGAGGCATCAGGAGACTGTAGGTTACCATGCCAGAAGACAAACATCAATTATACCAATATCATTTGTGGCATATTTATCTCACCTGTTCTTAAAAATTTCCATGAACAGGATACTACAATGTCTTTGATCAATCTATCTTAGTTCTTTGCTGTTTTGATAATAATATGTTTTAGTTTATACTTCCAGATTTAAAAATAAATATCATCTGGAAGTGGGAAAGTGTTTTGTCCTAAGAAATCTTGAAATATTTGAAGATTTTTTTCTTCTAAATGAACCATCTAAAGTAGGGGCATTACCACAGAAAGTTTAAATTTTGATGGAATAATGTTTTCAACTGAAAAACTGTTTTGTTTTTTCTTTTTTAATGATTTCTAGCTATACTGTGTGTTTAAACGAAGACTTCCTACTAAAGATTGCACCACTGTACTTCCCAACAGAATTACAAATTGAGGATTATTCTTTGTCATTCAAGGATTTGCACTTAAAGATTAGGAGACTAGAGAATCATTCTTCATATTAGGAACCCATTATGGAATTAATTTTGAAAGGGTACATTTCATTTGATCTCTCTGAGAATGGAGGAAATTTTTTTTTCTGAAAATGTCATTTCTTTGCATTGACTGTTTCTGAGTAACTAGCTCAGGCACACCTGTGTTATGGGCATTTAAATTTTGAAGGGATAAACCCTACTCCAACTCACCACTGTTATTGTTGGATATTATTTCATGAAGTAACAACGCTACTATTTTCCAGGAACAACATCAGAGTCTCAGATGAACTCACTAACTAAAGTAGTGTTGCTGCAYATCACACTTCAGTATTTCGCCACCAACCTCTATGTGCCTCTTGCTGTGTGAAGTCCTTTCGAGCAGTAATTCCCCTGCCAGCTTGAGCAATATTACAGAAGAAGGAATTCAGTGTCACAGCAGGTGAGGCAACTAACAGAGACTTCAGTCCCTAGTCTCTAGCTCTTACTGAATTTTAAAGGAGTTCTTGTTTCAAACCTTTCTTTATAGACTTATGAAAAGTTTCCTATATGTATGTATATATACATATATACAGGAGGGAGTAAAATGAGTGGTATTCAAACAAAACAATTATTACAGGTAAGTTTCCTGTAAATATCATTTATGGCTATAAGGCCCTGTTTAGGACTCCAATTAAAAAAAAAATTAAAAATCAAAAGTTAAAACAAAAGACAACATGAATTTAAGCCTATTGTGTTTTGAAGTGTACCTAAGTTTTCACACACAACCTTTCTGGGAATTCAGAACTGCCATAAATCTTTTTTCATGTCTGATTAAACAGATCTTTAAAGGAATTTAATTATATTTTACATACAAGCTTTGTACTGCATGGTGACTTTCCTACCCTGCTTATTTTTTCCACTAAGCCATCTCAGTTGGGCTTTCTTGGCACTTCCCAGATCTGTCAGGTAATCTCTGCTTAAAGATTCTGCTCTTCCAGTTTGAATAGGTGGACTGGGATTGATTATTCTAAATTATTCAGTGCTTCTACTACTGCTGAGTGATATTTGTAGATCTGCCGGCAAGAAATCCTGGAAGAGGGTTTTTACAGGCTTTCAGATGTTCTGATAGGCTTCCAAACTCCTGATGTCAGGTATCATACACATCTATCAGCTTCAAACCTTGTGGCCTGATCCTGTATTTATTATGCATCCAAAACTCCAGTGGCACAGTATTCCAGTCCTTGGAACCAGACATCTGTGCAAAACAGCTCTAATGCATTACAAATCATCAGGCCCACCACTGATTTCACAAGAATTTGAGTGCTCTTCAGCATCTTCTCCCTGCTTGCCTGCTGAACTGCCTTGATGTATTTTTTCAGCATTCTGCAGTTTGGAAATTGTTTTTTCAATCTTATTGACATTTTGCATTTGGTTTTAGAGTGTCTAGATTCTATGAAACCTAGCTGAAGAATTTGTCTTGAAGAATTTTAGTTGCCAGGATTCTAAATTGTTCAGAGAATGAAACAATTTTTTCAGAAAAACCCTAGTAAATGCCAGAACTTGGCATTATACCATTACTGCCTTTTTGCAATCAAAACAAAGTGGGTTGCAGGAAGGGTTTTTTTTTTTTTTTTTTTTTTTTTGAAAGATAGAGCATTCTCTAATCCTGTGACGTCAGAAGATAAACTTTAAAACTGGGGAAAAATTTTAGTAAAGAGAAAAATTGGTAATTATATAAAAAACATTAAAGGGGAAACAATTTTAATTATTTTGAATTCACACTCTCTAGAACAAACATAATTCTCTGAAATTCACAGGTTCCTTGGCTTGACATATTATGTGTATAGCTCTCTGCAGCTACAACTAGAAGGAAAAGGAACAGATAAATCATCAAAAAACAAATGGCAAATAGGAGCTAAATGAATTTCTGAACTGCCTCTTCAACTTAGCAGATATATCAATTAYAGTAATGCAATCATTTCAATTCCAACAATATAAAAAAAAAAGTGTGACACATTAGCTGAGACAAATCTTCAAGAAAAGTTCTTTCAAATATTATTTAAATATTTCATTTACATATATTTTTGTAAGGAATGCTTAAAAAGAATGCAAGTAGTTTAAAAAATACCTATTACTTTTTCCAACTAACGCACAGTTCTGTCTGTATTTTGACTTCTTTCAGAAAATTCATTAGCTAATGTAGTGAGTGAATTCATAGTAATGATAGAAAAACATAAGGGGTTCATACAGCCCTTTCTTATGCTTATACACATTTGCCACAGTACACTCACCAGTAGTTTGCCCATTCCAGTTTACATGGTTCCAACTTTTACCACTTCGATGGAGATGATTACCCCTTTTCTTTGTCTTTCCACACCAGTTTACTAACATTTTTTATACATCTTCCTGATTTTAATTTGTCAGATAAAATGCTTTCGGAGACTTACAAGTGGAGATATAAAAGGAAAGAAAAACGTGGACGGGGTACTGAGGCAGAATAATCATATTTGAAGAGGTGCACAACACAGAGGTTTTCCAGACAGCTGGTTGGACTCAGTCTCACTCCAAGTCTATTAAACCCTCATGTCTCCTGACTTAATGAGAACACATTTTTGTATAGCTCGACATCAGTGGGCAAATTCTAAGATGAGGATTTCTTTTAATGCTGTTTGATTAAATTTGAGCTTCTGTAAAAGTAATCCTATTTCTGTTTAACACAAAAGTAATCTAGGAAGAGAAACATGCAATGAACAGTTCACTTTATTACACTAACTCTGGACAGGAATTGTTGTAACTGATAGCACAACCATAACTAAAAGACAGAAGAATGATATTGAAGAATTTGTCATGAGTGGGAATTCTAAAAAAGGCATTTATTCTTTTGGGGAGGTGCAGTGTAGGGAAGTTAAAAATAATCTGTTATTAGGAATATATCTGTAGAACCCTATGGCTCATCACCATATTATTTGGGGGCTCAAATTAATGATAAATTTTTATCTTCCCTTCATGTGTCAATGCAAACAAGTACTTTCCTATTACAGATGTGGGAAACTGAGGCATCAGTTAGGCCAAGGTACCCAAGATCACAGAAACTTTATGCTAAACCAGGAACTGAGCAGAGATTGACTTTTTGTCGAATGCATACTAATCCATCTCCTTTACAACTCTCAGAAAATGCAAATTGGAAAATAATATCCAAATTACAGTGAGTGACAGCTGAAAGAACACTAACCTCAGATAATACTCATGAGGTGGATGTTTATGTACTACTATTTCTGTAGTTTGAATGAATGGTTCATAACATTTTTGACAACATATCAACRCTATTTATTCTAAACTTCAGATGTCTACAATAAGGTAGAAATGGTGTTCTTCTCAAACCATATRTAGTAAGAGGCCTGTAGGTTCTCCCTAATCTCTGTTAAAGCTTACATAAACCTAAACCATTTTCCTCTCCATGAAACTATTTTGATAAGTTTATAAAGTCAATTTCCTTCACTAGCTCCCATTCAAACTTTTAGATGTTTTATTTTTGGAATAAGAATAACATTTTCCACAAGGCTTCTTCACACTATGTCCACAATTTCCTATGTATCATTAAAACTCAAGTCATTACAAATTCTACTGCTTACTCAGCTTTCACTACAGTTCAGTAGCTGTCCAATTTAGTATTTTAAGAAAAAGCAATTTTGCAACAGATACGATGCTCTAGATCTATTTTGGTCGAAGTAAATTTTACAGAAGGTAGATGGCAAAACACTGAATTTGTATACATACATGCTCTACCATTCTATCTTTTCTCACATTAACAGAAGTTGAACAAGCATAATAAATTGGACACATTTCCCTCATATATTATCATGGTTTYGTACCCTTGTGGTTATCTGCTTCCTCACATGGCATACACAACACAGTAGTAAGAATAGCAAGCGTTGGATTTTACCAAAGTTGAAAGAAAATCTTAACAGAAAATTGCAAAACTGTAAACTTGAGGTTTCTAACAACTTCTATGGAAAAGGAAGAGGGGTGTTGCATCCTCTCTTTAGGAAAAGCATGTGATGCAGAAGCGTTCACAGGACTTCACGTTTCTTAGCTAACATACTGCTAAAGTGAAGGTATGAGTATAGCAGACACACAAAGGTATTTCAGATAAGAACTCAGCCATTGAGGCTTACAAAAGGCACTCAGATCTGGATTGTTAAGGAAGCAGACTATTACAGAAACAGTGTTAAAGACCAGATTTATAGAGCCACAGAGAAGGACAGCAGGGAAAATTGATGAAACTGTACCAACCAGGAATCATGATGGATCTGAGCAGGCCATTGGCAGTATTTGGGAGAGATGTACTGTTTATGACTAGGTAAGGGAGTATGGGGTTTTGGACTCTCAAATAAACCTCTTAGCCTTAAACTGCTTGGAAAATACACTAATTTTGCAGTATATGTACATTTTGCAGTCATGGAACAATAGTACTTTCCAAGTGAGAGAATGCAGAAGATGCATGTTAGGACCAAATTCCCAAAGCATATGCTTTCAAAAAATGTGATCTGTGATATAAGTTAACTCCTCAAAACTTATAAAATTAAGTTTTTCCTTAAGAGATTTTATGTATAAAACTTTTYTACAATTCAATTTAAGGTGAAAGACAAATCTACACTTACAGCATAATGATTAACTACGTCATCAGTGCCTTCACTGATTCATTGGGGCAAATTTCTCTGCTATGTAATGACAGCAAATTTGACTACATGTGTAGACAAACATAATAGAAATGATAAAACTGAATGAACACAAATTGAAGAAGAATGTCTGGGTATGGAAGGCCCAAAGAAATGGGGAGAAGGTTTATGAGAATGGCATGCATCATCAGGTCACAGCACATCTCCATTCAGCTTCTCAGGACACTCAGATTAGGAAAAAACAAAGGATGGCCTACACCCAGACTAAACCAAAGATTTAAGGCACAAAGAAATGATGGTGGAAAGATGGAGACCAGGTTTGGCACCTTGAGATATCCAGATAAGATGACAAAGGACAGTGAGTAAATCCTACACTCAGTGGTGGGACAAGATGGAGAGATGAAAGACCATAATCACCACCTGCTCCAAAATGGTGAAGGAAAAAACAAAAACAAAACAAACAAACAAACAACAACAACAACAACAACAACAAAACCACCAGAACCACCCACATTTTAAACCAGGACCAGCTGGCCAACAAAAGAAGAAGCCGGGAGGCAGGAGAAGGACTCACTAGCCAATGTTCTTTGTCTTCCATCTGATTGCATGAAATCCTGGGCAAATTACTTAAACACAACCACTTTTGTGCCTGAATTTTGGGCATACCTTCTGGAAAAGTTTTATGAGTGTGTAGGTATGAGAACATAAGCAAAATGAAATTGGTTTTGTTTTAAAATAAAGTCACCTTCCTCTCCTAGAAGATCTCACATTGAGAGTTGCTACATTTTTGCTACAATGTCACAACAGTGTTTCCATCACAAATAGATTAAATTCTACAGTGACATTAATTTATACTTTTGCAATGACATGTCTTACCTCTAACCTTTCCACCCTTTTTGTACAATATCTTGAATCCTGTTCCCCTACTTCCATTTTTTATCCATCCTGAATATTGTTTTCAAGAGTAGGACATTCACTCACTGTGTTTTTAAGACAAAATGTGTCTTGCTCTCAGGGTACAGCAGGCAACCTGATATTACTCATAAAAGATCTTAACGTGACATCCTCAGTCATCAGTCCTCTTTCTAATGATGTTCCATGATCACACTGATGTCAGGATATACATCCAATGCATACAGGATAGTTTGGCTTATAATAAGCAGTAGTGTTTATTATTGTCTCCTACAATATCAGAGCCTTCATTGCTGTGAGTAGGAACTCTGTTAGGAACTCTGTAGGAACCACTGTTATTTCCAGTTTCAGGGTCAGCAAAAAGTCTGATACAATCATGACTGCACTAAACCCGCTCAGGWTTTGCGCTTTTTCCCCATCCCACCCAGCAAGAAAAAACCCAGGCAGCATTCCATGTCAAACCACCTGGCAGGACCACTCTTTGCTCTTTGACTGCCAATTGAAAATCCCTTGTCATAAGAACTTTTTTCTTTTCCTTTTTCAGAGGGAACAAGCTGGCATTTCCCAAATCCACCTGCCTTTATCCATTTATGACTCTACCTCTTTTGAGCACCTTTCCATCCATATAGTGAAAAGCACATTGATGACAAAAAAAAAAAAAAAATCTACAAGCTCAGAAACCAAACTTATATTTGAGGTCTATCATGAATGCTGATGTTTGATTAGAACTGTTGGAGAGATTGTCTTAGGACACAAGTATTGACAGGAGCTGCAGACAGACATAAGGATAGGTGAAGAATTAGGTCTGTGGATGTGGCTTATTTCAGCAGTCAAACAACCCTGCTCTGGACTAACTTTTTCCTATCTGGATAAAAAAAATACCGAAAAATTCAGAGTTTGAACTTGATGAATTTGGGCAAGGAGCAATGATTTGACCACCTACAAATCCATCATAACACTGAGCTCTCTACTTGCCTTAGGGCCTATGTTGCTTTCCAAAGTCAACAGTAGAACTTTCTTTTATTTGGAGCTTTCTTCTACAGGTTTATTGTAAATATATATAATTGCTTGTACTTACACATCTCATAACACAATGTTGGGATGTTAGCTGCAGCACAGAAAGTTCCTATTTTAACATAAACAGTTTAATTTTGTTTAGCATAAAAATTTAATCTAGAGTCATGTGTAATTACCACAAAATTGTTTAGCTTAATAGGATGGCAAAAGCATTTCATTAGCATATTCAGATTCTTTAAAAGCTTTACATACACACCCTTAGGTAATTTTATATTTGCTAGGTCTTTCTAAGATTATGGATATTCATATGAGAATCAGATATTTGCATAAGAATAAGTGGTATTAATTCTCCATACAATATTAAAAAGACCATTGTTTTAGTTATATTACAATTGTTAGCTTGAATATTATGTTACAGGGCATGCTTTAGCTTTCTGGCTTTGCGTTACTGCTTTCTAACAATCTGTTTTAAAAAAATGGTTGTCAAATTATCTTTATTGTCCTCATGGCAGCAGCTCTTCATAATAAATATATACCTAACAGCAGAAACCAGAATATCTTGCCCTCAGCAGGGATGAAAAGTATTACAGTACAAAGTTGTGGGTCAAGAATACTTCACAGTTCATAGTTGGCTGTACTATGGCTTCACTTATATCCAAACACTGTAAAAAGATCTGGAAAGAAAGAAAGAAGTAGAAATAAAAGTATTTGTGTGACTTCAGAGTGGAAAAGGCAAGAATAAGTTTTAAAAATGAATTATTTGGAGATAAAAAGTGTTTGTATCAAACAGAGCATGATCTGTACATTTGAAATCTTCCTCAGGCCAGAGTATCTTATTTCCCCACCTGTTTCAATGCAGAATTTTGACATTACAAGTGACTTCTGACTACCCTGGCAAGAGATGTAACAAGTCATTTAAACATGCTTAAGTATTTATAAAGCAATTGCATGGAGAAACAGAATTTAGGTCTTATCAGACAGCATACATGGATCTGATGGTTTTTTGTTATGTTTGATAACCACTTCCAACATTCCATCTGCAAATATCTCTCAAAGCACCAAAAACCTGACATACAACATAACAGATACATCAGCATGACTTTGGATAAATTTATTATGCACCCAGAATGGTTATTTCACTCTTGATGATTGTATTGTCACTTACTCATGCAGTTTCTATAATGATTTAAAGAATTCCTGGCAATAAATTTTGTTACAAAGCATGACTCTTAGCTTCCAAACTAATTAAACGTTTTTTTTTTTCCTTGCATCTGTCTGCAGTTACATTTGTTCCAATATCTCAAGCTATTCTTCCTCTTTTGATGCTCATTAAATATAACTGAAGGGTCAAAACATTATTTTTTTTAAGTTCAGCATTAGTTATATATTTCAGAAAGATGATAAAATGCCAAAGCACATGCTATGTTTATATTCGGAGATCTGTGTTATTAACATCTCTTTCCCTCACAACAGATAGAGCATTCAGAATTATGAAATCTCTAAAAAAGAACATTTTTTAAGTATACAAATACTTGGCTTGTTCATCTCTGAAATCCAGATTATCCCAAAATCTTCAGAATTAGTGATGGACAATAAACATTTGACAAAAGATTCAAAATGGGGGAGAAACCTCCCAACTTTCTTTCATTAAGAATCATAGAAAATTAAGACTTGTACAGCAGAAAGCTAACACAAAGCTGGGAGCCAACTAACAAATATTACCTTGACAGCAAGGTCAAGAAATAAATTCCCAGAAAATAAATAAAATAATAAAACTCCCTTACTTCTGTTGAAAAAGTTTCCCAGCATTATCTGCATAACCAAAGACCTCAAGACCAGGGCTGGGTATGTCAGATGTCACCAACAGATTAGACAAAGCAACGGTCAACGTGCTTTAGTTCCCACAGTAAAAATTTAGAAGTCTGTGCACACTGCTCCCAGGCAAATATTTCTAAATTAGCTTAGAATTCTTTATATAGACACTGAGAACCTCTCGGTACTGAAAGGGATATTTAGGACAGCTCTTTATGATACTAGAGTGTAAAAAGGAACCAAGGCTCCAAGGGGTCAAAGTGTGTCAAGACTAGAGATTAACCTCAGTAAAACAACGCAGTTCAAAAAGTATCAAGAAACTTGATGATAAAAAACAACAGCAATGACTGTTTTCCATGGAAAAAAGAAAAAATGATAAAGTTTAAATAAATGAGAACTAATAGAAAGGAAGGAAACAAATCAGAACAAAAATTCTGCAAACCTGTCAGGGACAGAGAGAGAGAAAAAAAATAAGTCCATACTAAAGCAGAGAGCAGATTAGAAGTTTGTTGTGGATAACATCATAAGACATAGCAGCTATTAAAGGGCATGGACATAAGTGTTAGAATATTTTATGGGTTCAGTAAGTTCCAAGTAAGCTGTAATATGCAGTCTGCCCATGAGAAAACAGTTAAGTTAGCAGAAGAGAAAAGATACCAATTCAGAGAACATTTTCAAGATCTGCTAAACAGACACATCAGAAAAAGAAATTGTCTCTGACAAAGACATTTATCTTGTAGAATTAGGTGCTGTAATGTCTTATAGCACAACCAAAGATGTGGAAGATGCATTTAAATGACCAATATATGAAAGCTACAAGGAAGAACAGGTTATTAGAAATATGCTGAAAGTTCGCAATACTTTAACCTGCAGAACTTGAACCAAGAAAGCCTTCAAAACAATGATAAAGTAGCATTATAWTTCAGATGTTAAAGAATGGAAGTGAATGCAACTGCAACAAGCCATGAAATATATTTCTTTGGATATAAAGTGTTTTGATGTCATCAGCTTAAACAGAACTAAGTGTTAGGGAGAAGCTAATGGCAGCCTGATGTTAAGACTCAGATGCTCATGTAGTAAACAGGTATTACAAGAAAACTAGGTAGACAAGTAAAGGTATAAATAGGTAGGAGCAAAAATTACTTATGATAGACTTCATATATTTTAATAAAGCATTTCTCCAGTTCTACTTCAATTCAGAATCCTTTACACTATGAATCTTGAATTCAAATATCATTTCCATCATAATAYGTGACGGAGTCGAAAAGCTAAAAAAACTCCAGATAAATCTCAGTGCCTTTCAGAAGGCAAATACCTCAGAAAGATTCAGTGTTAAATGGCAAGTGCTAGCATTCATGGGAGAAATCAGCAGCTTCCTTCCCCAAAGATACACAGAAAGGAGGAGTCAGGCAGTCAGAAGGTGTGAGCAGGCAGGTTAGGATCAGGGAGGGAATTCTTGCTGTGATAGGGAAGCCACTGGGGAGAGGGAGGAAAAAAAGACTGAATATTAAAGGTTCATTCAGGTGCTATTTGCAGAGCAACCTCTTTTCCCCTCTCCCCCCTCCACCTCTAAAAGAAACAAGAAATCCCCTTGTAATGGAACTCAGGAACAAAGACACCGGCACTTGCTCAAAGTGGCAAGGCTATAACAAGCCTGTTTCTCTGTAGCCAACATCTCTTGGTTAGGAAGGATTCTAAGTTAAATTACAAAATTGTTTTCCCTTCCGAAAAGGAAAATATATTTTAAGAAAATAGTTATAACAGGGTTTCCTTTTTGCTGCCAAGACACTCCATAACTTCAGACTAATATTCAAATAAAGTTATTCACAGTGTACCAAACTTCTACAGAAAGTTATTTCTCTGTGATCCATAATTCTTACAGCAATCTTTCCTTCTATTTCACTTTAAAATTTCCAAGGATTAGCAGGCTGCATGTGTGCAAGAAAAAAAAAATAGCTGTGTTGTACCAGCAGTTTTTCATCATCTGATGAACACTAATCTGAATCTTTTGAAACACAGACCTTCAGCTGTTTCCTCCCTCCTTAGAAGCTCTTCAAGGCCAGACAGATAGTGATCTTTATCCAAAGCTGGGAATGGGCTTCGAGTGCATCTGTAAATGTCAGTTTAACTGACCTACTTTATAATATTATTGGCCTCTAATGTATCACCTCTGTTACCTATGTAAAGAGAGARTCTAACTGTTACAAAGATCAGGTGCCAAACACCAAGTCACAGCTGTTCAGTGAACAGATGGGAAAGGTTATTGTATTTGAATATTTCATTATTAGTGAGACAGGTCACACAGCAAGCCATAAATCATCTGTTTACAGGCACTTTATCYGATGTAAAAGATAACTTTTGATTTTCTTTCTTTTTTTACACTTTGAAAGTTTGCATCAGTGACAAGGTCAGCCATCTTCATACTGAAAATATCATTAATCTGTAAATTATATTTTAGAGCAAAGAGAGATGGCATAACGTATGATGCCTAGCTTTTGTTCAAAGATACACACTTAGATGAATCACATATTTACTAATATTTCTCATACACCATGTAACCAGTATATATGATATGTGATGATGATGATACAAAACTGGGAGGAGTGGCTGATACGCCAGAGGGCTGTGCTGCCATTCAGAGAGACCTGGACAGRCTGGAGAGRTGGGCRGAGAGGAACCTCATGAAGTTCAACAAAGGCAAGTGCAGGGTCCTGCACCTRGGGARGAATAACCCCMKGCACCAGTACAGGYTGGGGGTTGACCTGCTGGAAAGCAGCTSTGCRGAGAAGGACCTGGGAGTGCTGGKGGACAMCAAGTTMASCATGAGGCAGCAAKGTGSCCTTGTGGCCAAGAAGGCCAGTGGTCTCCTGGGGTGCATCAGGAAGAGTGTTGCCAGCAGGTCGAGGGAGGTGATCCTGCCCCTCTACTCAGCCCTGGTGAGGCCCCATCTGGAGTACTGTGCCCAGTTCTGGGCTCCCCAGTACAAGAGGGATGTGGCACTACTGGAGCAAGTCCAGCGAAGGGCTACAAAGATGATTAGGGGACTGGAGCGTCTCTCTTATGAGGAAAGGCTGAGAGAGCTGGGCCTGTTTAGCTTGGAGAAGAGAAGGCTGAGAGGAGATCTTATCAACGTGTACAAGTATCTGAAGGGAGGGTGTCGAGAGGATGGGACCAGACTCTTTTCAGTGGTGCCSAGYGACAGGACGCGAGGCAACGGGCACAAACTGAAACACAGACAATTCCATCTGAACATGAGGAAAAACTTTTTCACTGTGAGGGTGACAGAGCACTGGACCAGGTTGCCCAGAGAGGTTGCGGAGTCTCCTTCTCTGGAGATATTCAAAGCCCGCCTGGATGCGATTCTGTGCAACGTCCTCTAGGTGACCCTGCTTGAGCAGGGGAGTTGGGAGTTTAACACCCCAGCTAGAGGAGTTATATGCCTCCTTATTAAAGCAGTTAAGTATCTTACAGAAAATAATTTTTGAATTTTTAGAGAAAACTCAGTGGAACTGATTAAGTTTTAAGACTTTTGTATCAACTTAATACAGAAGAAGTGAGGTTGCCAGTTAGCTATAGGTATAAGGTCTCTGGTACTTAGGATTTGCAGCAAGAGAAGGATAGACTGTAAGCACTAAAGTTGGACAAATAGAAGATGCAAATTTGACAGGAGGAGGAATTTCCCTTGCACCTAGGACAGAGATTGGAAAAAGCTAAAAAGGAAGTCCACCATATATCGGGAAACAGACTTTTACTCTGGGCATCCCTTAAGATGCTTACTATCTCTAATATTGCTCTAACCCTCATCTAGAAGGTGAAGCTAGTTGCCTTAGGAACTGAGCATTTGATTTGTATTTTCACTACACGTGGCTTCAGCACCCTACCTCCCCCAAGCTGAGCAGTTCTGCCTTTGCCCATCTGAACTTACACTCACAGGAAGAATAGTAGCAGTATAATATTATATTACTTGTGGTTCACTTTTCAAGAAGCGGAAATGTACATATCCACATATATTTTTACTATTGCCTTGGGCTAACACTGAAAAAATGTATTTGTGTTTTTTGTACTATTGTGGTTTTAAGCTTTTGAAAGAAAAATAGTAATGTCAATATACCACAGAAAACACACACAAAGGAAAATTTAACATCATACTCACTAGAAAGTAAGAAAAATAACGCACAGGCTGTTATCCAAGTTTCACTTATATAGCAACAGAAGACTGCATTGCAATAGGATTTGAAACAGAGAGGGATTTTAGAACATAGAAAGGCTACAAGCCATGTACACTAATTTAAAATTTAAGCATATAAACCATTTCCTGCCATTAGCCAAGAGAGATGAGATAAATCAGCTAAACTGTATCTGTCATTATAGTAATGTTTTACACTTTGATACCTGATCTGCGTTTTGATTTCGTTTTGTGCATCTACTCTGTATTTTTATCATATAAAAAGAGAGTTTGAAAAATACAAAAAGATTACTTCTACTCTGTAGAAACCAAAATTCTTGAACTTGAAAGTAACCTAGTTTCCTAAAGCAAAGGCTATTTTCTCTTCAGTAGCTCCAGAGATTTAATTGCTTGGAAGACTGACAGTAAGGAACAATGTGATAGAAATGTAATGATGACAAATTTCAGTGGAAAAAGTAGGAATGGGATACAGTGAGAGAAACACAGAAACYGGAGGTTTTAAAGTATGTAGAATCTTCCTCTTCATAAGGAATCACAAACTTAACAAGATATACTTAGCACACCCTGTACTGAATTCTACCCTGAACCCCACTAAACTCTATGGTCCTAATGAACACTACCACAGTCTCAAAGTCAGAATCACTTAGCCTCATTTCCAAAAAACAATTTTGAACTTTCAGCTAAAGTTAAGAAAATATGAAACTAAGTTTCCACAACTTTTGTTAAAATAGGTAGATGAGAAGAGATACTGGATTTTCAACATGCCTTTGCTCTTAAATTTTGATCTTGTTAACCAATTTCTTTAGTCTAAGACGAAATCCTTCATATTATCATCAAAACACTTCAGGAAGTGAATGATGAGAACAAAGGTGAATTCAAAAGATAATTTTAAAAAGCAAGCATTTTTTTCTGATTCCAGGGAGCCATACTTTGATATTTCAATGTCATATTTCCATTTTTAATGCATATTTCAACAAAAATTCCTCTGTTCTTTATACATTTTGTTTCTCCTGTTTCTGTGCTCTTCCTGTTTCTCAAACCAGTATTGCTCCAAAGTCTTGCACATGTGACAATTCCCCCTTCCTGGACCCTGAACTGCTGTATCTCTCCATGGTATCTTCTGCACCTTCGGTACAACACACACATCCAGAACATCCTCCAGCCACCTCCTACACTCCAACACCCAGCATACTATCTTTAGCCATGAAGTTCACCCCTCAAACTATTGTCCCCATAATAATTTGACCTAAAATGCTAAAGGTCATTAAAAAAGAAGCACAAAAGATTTGGTAAATACCTTAAAATGTGAACTACATTTGACACGCAATATAAAGGTGATAGAATATTTTTCCCCATGTATTTTAATAGCTTAAGATTTCACCAAGGAAACGCGTCCATTTACCAGCTTGTCTCTGTAAAATATTATTATTTTTTTAAAATTTGACAGTCATATGAAAAGAATCTAATACCTTGGTTTGGAATCAGCAGAAATCTGTTATTTCTGTTAGGAAAGTGAAAAACATCTCACCTCCTCTTTAAAGGAACTCCACTAAAAGGAGTGAACTGACAGAACAGAATGTGATTTACTATTTGTCCTGTAGGGTACAGAGAATGTGTCATAACTGCACTGAATGCATTGGAATTGCTGACAACATGCCTCTGTTGGCTCACTGTCATATCTAGGATAAGCAGCATGTCTCAGTACAAAGTTTTTGACTGTTCTGGTCAAATGTCAAAATTGCTTATACTATGAACAGGAATAATTCTGAGTGAAAAAATCATAAAGCAATGCTGGAGAAGTTGTTTCTTACCTTACATATCTAATGAAGCAACTGTATGCTTTTCTTATTATCCTCTTCTCTTGAATATATATTCCCTGTAACACAGACAATTGGACAGCTCCTTCAATGTCAGTATAATTCCAATGAGTGCATCTACTCAGAGATTTCCAAATAATGGCAACATTTATCTAATGAGAGAACAGTTGCCTATGCCTTAGCATTGGCTTCAGTGAAATAGAACACTAAAATGTGATGGCTGCATCACTGTATTTTACCATATGAATAACATATCATTTAATGCCAATGCCAAAATCGGAGTTGACAAAACTTGCTGTAAAAATCAAATACCCTTATAAGGGTAAAAAAAATATTTTTTGTGGTAAAAATACACCAAATATAAAATGCAGTGCAATTTATTTGCTCTTCTGACCCACTGAAGAGCAAGGCAAGAGCAACCAGAGATGATTAAAACAGTGCAAATAAGTGAATGACAAGAATATTTTTTGTCTACTACATATAACAAGGTAGCTGCTTCTCCCAGCATCTCTCCTTCCTACAACTTCTGTGTCAAAACTGTATCTTTGATGCCAGCAGTTTCATATAAGGCAGCTTGCTTTCCATATTTTACAAAAGTGAAGAGTTAAATTTTGATTTGGTAATGTACTTTAAAGTGTGTATAGAGTCTTCTTAGCTCTTACACTTAAAAAAACAGAAAATGGTAGCAGAAAAGCAGAAAATATATTGGATTTTAGTCATAATGGTTGCAAATTCTACTAAATGTGTGTATCTTTCCCATAAATTCCTCATATGGCTTTACGGAATGCTAGACTCAAAATAACATTAGGTATCGGAGAGAAGGATAAGAGCTATATCCAATATACAGTTGACCAGATGGTCTGGTTGCATGGCCAAGTGTGGCAGAGAAAGCCCAGTAAAACTTATTCTGCAACCATATATGCTTTCCAAAGCTACACTTATTTGCTTATACAAACGTTTCTGGGAAATGGTGTTGGAACTGACAAGTCATAAAATATGGGTAAGCTTCAAACTTTGATTAAAGGTAGTTAGACAAAAATCATAATCAGCTTGTCAAACTGTAATAAGTGTAAATAAGTATGTGAATTAAACAATAGAAATACTRTCATCCTCAGTTCCCTTGTGAGAATTTTATTTCCTTTTATCCAAATGGGGTAAGACAAATAGGCTTATGGTTCTATGCAATTTAAAAACATTTATTCTGATAAGGAAGATAGCAGCTGCTGCTAACAGTAGGAGCTGAATCAGGATGAACCCACAACAAAAACTCTTAACATGTGCTAAACCACACAATGCTACRATTTTCCAAACAAATCTAGTATCTAGAAAAAAAAGTTAAGGATATATAGGGTAAATGTAACGAGTTTAAAATTGAAAGATTTCTCATTCAATTTTTTTAAAAAGTTTGTTTCTGGAAATTTGGAAGAAAATAATCTTCTTATCCTTTTGAGTAAATGGGCCAATTTTTAACTGAAACTTTTATGCAAAAGTCATGTGAATTAAAATAGGAGTTTGCAGCAACATTTGCTAAAAATTTATCTGTGTGAATGCAACAATCAAAGCAATAAATTACAAGCCACTATTTTCTACGTCCTTCAATTTCTTTCCTGTGAGTTTTGTTTGAGTCTCTGTTTATACGAAATAYTAACAACATCGTATCAATCAGCATTTCAAGATGAACAATATAAATACTGGCTAAACTCAATGATTTTCATCGCAATGACATTCATCAGCTTAGCTCATCGATCATAGCAAGCACTCAGAATATATGCAAATGCATATACCTTCATACCTGATTAATATGTTTCTGGCCAAGATGCCTCTCAGCAATTCCATCTCCTTTTCACTTAACTAGTAGACCCATACTTACTATGATTAATATCATGCTGAATACCAAAATGGCTCACACCATAAATACAGCATTGATATAAAGAAAGCTATGTAATTCCTAAGGTTAAATCTACAAATGAAGTACACTCTCTTTAGGATTCTTTTGATTTTAACAGTTTCTTTCCTGCACAGATTTTCATTAAAAAAAAAAAAAAAAAACCCACACACTTGACTTTTTGCCCTAACAATAAATACAAAAGCTGGGACCCACTGAAAGGTACATTTCATTTTCTTGAGGTTTTTCTTTTCTTTTTCGGAGATGATTGTTTTGACACTTCCAACTTTCCTTTTTTTACGTTAAATTTCACAGAATCACAGAATCACAGAATCGCTGAGGTTGGAAGGGACCTCTGGAGATCATCTAGTCCAACCCCCCTGCTCAAGCAGGGTCACCTAGAGCACATTGCACAGGATTGTGTCCAGGCAGGTTTTGAATATCTCCAGGGAAGGAGACTCCGCAACCTCTCTGGGCAACCTGKTCCAGTGCTCTGTCACCCTCACAGTGAAAAAGTATTTCCTCATGCTCAGATGGAATTGTCTGTGTTTCAGTTTGTGCCCGTTGCCTCGCGTCCTGTCGCTGAGTGAAAACAGTCTGGTCCCATCCTCTCGACACCCTCCCTTCAGATACTTGTACACGTTGATAAGATCTCCTCTCAGCCTTCTCTTCTCCAAGCTAAACAGGCCMAGCTCTCTCAGCCTTTCCTCATAAGAGAGATGCTCCAGTCCCCTAATCATCTTTGTAGCCCTTYGCTGGACTTGCTCCAGTAGTGCCACATCCCTCTTGTACTGGGGAGCCCAGAACTGGACRCAGTACTCCAGATGGGGCCTCACCAGGGCTGAGTAGAGCCCTGAAGAGAGAAATTTTTTGTAAAATTTCATTTTTTCTTAAGAAATAGTTTTATACTGATCCTGAATGACAGGTTAAGAGGATATTCTTAACCCTTGGAGGTAAGATACTTCTGTACCTTATGATGTGAAAACACGATGCAAACAGCAGTCATTTTTGAATTTAAATTCCTTTTTGTTCCAATGAACAGTCCAAGTTAAAAAGAGCATACAGAGCAATATCCTCCTTTACTTAACTRTGTTCCCAAGAGGAAAGGGGGAAGATGTTTATGGGTGAGGTTGAAAGTAACAATCCTGTTAAAAACAATATTTTCAAGAACAGAGCTCCTCAAACATTGTTCTGTCAAGCCCTGCATTTGCTTTACACTTACCCTGTTCCTTTACATTCTCTCCAGAGCATTAACTGAAAATATTCGCAGAAACCACTTGTAAAACAAGTAGAACTTGCATAGTCTTGCACACAAAGGTACTGCTTGAAGTCAGCCCTTCCCATACTTCAAGTAGGCTTCGTCTGCAATCATAACTAACTGGAAGTTATGTGACTACAGCACATATAAACCCACTATAAACACAGATTAATGAGTCCTGATGAGAGCCATAGTGTATTAGCTTGAATTCAGTACTGCTGGTTTGGATTCATCCTTGAAATAACCATGCTCTTGTTTACGAGGCTAACTTGTGTATCTAAAGAGCTCTTCCATCTGATTTAACATAGACATACCTGCAGTTTAAATAACTCATAGTATCGTATGTAACCTAATTTGTTAGATAAACTCAAGGGTCACACACACAAAAAAAACTGGTGTATTCTACTAAGACCTACAYTATTATACGTGGTTTTTGTAAAACATTTTCACAGCCAGATACACTCATTTAACTATATACTAAAGGTCACATTAAGCTGTGGATATCATGCTAAGCTGAAACATGTCTGATTATAGTAGGTCAATCCTTGCTGTTACTTGTTTGTAAGAAGTCAAAATTCATTTGCAATACACTAACTGGTTAAATAACTATCATTTTGAAACACTTCAAAAAGAAGCTTATATATATAACCATACATACATGGGGGTGTGTCTCTGTGTGTGTGTATATATATATATATATATACATTTGGTCTATATAACTTCAACAAAATGATTACAGTGTAGTGTTACATTCTCTTCCTCTATAGTGGGTGCTAACAGGAAAGTGTTATTCAAGGGTAGTAACAATTGTTGTCCAAATTCACTTTGTGATATGCTTTCCCTGGGAAATAGTAAAACCAGCTTAGCAGGTCATACTTTAAAGTCAGTATTCTCCTCCCTACCTTGCTCCCATTCACCGACTCTGGACTTTCAATAAACGATACAATAAGAAGTTTTCATGCAAAATTATTTACTATGCATTTTCAGAAAGTATCAGAAAAAAGACCTCTCAGGTTTGCAGTGGCATATGTATGCTAACATACGCTAGTATGAAATTATAAGGAACTGTACTATGGAGTGTCTGCTCCAATATGACCTTCTGCAAAGGAACAGACACAAGAGGGAGGGGTATGTTTAGGACCCCTTCTGACCTCTACAAGAATAGCACAAAAGACTGGTGACTACAGTTAAGAACCCCCTGTAAGAAGATATATTGTCTGTGGTTTAAAGCAATGATAGAAGTGATACAGCAGACAATTAAAGCCTTGCACAGCATATTCAACTTGCAATGGAAAATGACTGCTTGTATTCACACTGGCAAGGGACTAGTTTTTGCCACACTGTTCTGATCTGCAAACATACATGCCAAAGTATTTTCAGACTAAAATATTCTTGGCAAAAGAGTTTGTCTTTGCTTTACTTCAAGCAACCTCTTAAAGTCCTGGCATGTTTTTCTTTTCTACTAGTAATACAATAAGCAAAAGTGCATAAATTACAGAACAAAATGTGGTTATTTCAAGCTTTATGTGCAAGATCAATGAATCTGTGGCTATGCATATTTGAGCATCGTGGTCAACAATAATGGACAGTAATAGGCTCCAGAACAAGATAATCCAGGATGTTCTAATGGACAGGAAGGCAGGGAGGGAGGGAGGGCTTATAAACTTCTGTCACTGGCAAAAAGAGAGAATATTTAATCCATTAATCTTCCTGATTTTCAAAAAAAGTAGGTTGAGCTGAAGACTGACTGCACTTCCCTTGGCTAGATGAGGAAAACTTGTTTTCCTGGCATCTGTCTGAACCAGTCAGACTTCGTTGCATTTCATGAGTACAAACTCATTTCTAATATGTTGATAGGCCATCTATTTCTGTTCCCCGCTCTCGGTCAGGCATATGCTTAGCCAGGCTTCTCTCTGCAGCAGCCTAGTTTCTAAGAAAGCTGTAGTTTGTTAATCATCTCACTCCTTCTAGCTGAAGTTGGGAAAGACAACATTTTGMCCCTTCCACATTGTAGGTTTGTGGTGTGCCATCCTCACCATGACCTCCAAAACAGAAAAGGTGCTTTTAATTTCTTTTTTTTTCTTTAAATCCACAAAGGGAAGGTGAAAGTCCAAAGGATGGGTAAGAATCTTTTACTGGCAACCAAACTGCAAGTACAGTCACTCTCAAGGCAAATTAGTTGCTACAATTTGTTGAGGGAAGTGTGGCAGAATTAAAAACAAATTTTCTCTCAGTTTGAACTCTTATTCAAGTTATCCGAGGACTGAATTCAACCATCTTTATAGTCAACAGAATCCAGTTCCATAATTTATTCTCTAATAAAGGGGGGAAAAAATTCTCTGTATATAAAACTCAATATTATTAAATCATATTCATTAGTGAAAATCTTCGGCCAAAAATTAGGTAAGTTTCCTTTAAACATTTGCTTACACTGTTTTATTTTGTAGTATTGGCTTCAATGTCTATACCTAGCAGGCGACTATTAAAGAGAACAAAAAGAATAAAAAAATACAGTAATAAAAATTGTTGGCACAGAAATAACTCACCGTAACTCTAAAATTATTTTGCAGTTGAAAACTGTATCTCAATGAACCTTGGACTGAAATCAACCACAAACAAAAATCTGTGAAACTCCTTATAACCTCAGTCTAAAAGCCCTGCTTAACAGCAGGGAGAAAAACTTTGCTCAACTAGAGATGGCTAAATTAGTCAGAAATCTACTGAGACAGAGAAACAGTACATTTCTCCACTTGAACAGGGAAACCTTCACAATTCCAGAGGAGTTTTATCGACAGGAACAGAATTGAAAAAATGGAGACAGATACAGGCAAAAGACTTTGCAATGGATTACTGAGAGGGTTGTTAGATGAAATATGCCCAAGAATTAATCACTGACTTGTGATTTATTTCCATTCAGACCTGCGCGCTAAATTCAGCATGGGATAATAGCATGAACCCAACAGGTAGAAAGTGGGCACCTGAACATGACCAATGTTAAAGCAGTCTTTTCATTTTCTTTGTGTGTGAAAAATAACGATGTGGGACAGCAAGGGAAAAATAAATCTCTACTTACGCTGTCTACATTTCCAAAGGTTTGCATGCCGATCTCATTTTGACAAGCTTCTCCCTAGGGAAAACATTAGAAGCTTATCCTTCTCAAGTGTGCAATGCCATGAAACTTTCAAGATTTGCCCTCTCTTGCACTTTTTTTCAGAGGAGAAAACAATTTGATCCTCATTTTAATGGTATTTTGTAGTACTGTAAAGCCCTGTCAGCCCACTGTAACGGAAACTATTAGGATGCCAAATGGAGGATTATCATCTCTTGATTATGATCTGTTTAAGCACCAGAGGTAAATGAAAGCTCAAAAAGTAAATACCCTGGTTTCTCTCAAAGAACCAGTACCATTTTAAAAAGAAAACAAAAAAGCTTTTAAGATAATTATATATCTAGGTCATACATGATATAAGTTTTCCACAAAAAATGATATGTTATATAAGACAACACTCTACAGGCTTTATAGGAACAGCCCAATCATTTAAAAAAGCAAGAGAGGAAATGAAGCCATCATTTTTAAGCTAATGCATTTTGTTTATTGTAATCTGAAAGCATCTGGAGGGAGCACTTTTCCRTTACAGGAAATTTATTCTAGATTTGTTAGGATTGCAAAAAGCTTTATGTTTTTTATAAATATTTAGCTCTTGACAATGATTACTGGCCTTTATCTAGTGTACTCTGAGGACACAAGATTCCAAAGTACACGTTACTGTGCTGGAATACAGGTGGTTGGAAAATAAAAGGAAATACACTTCTCGTGTTCTAGTTATCCCCAAAATATAAACATGCAGCTGTGGTGCAGTATTACAGTCTTACAAATAAATGATTCTCATTTTCTTCAAAATGAAAAAGAACCAAAACATTCTAACAAATGAAAGAAGCAAAAAATCATGGTGTGTTCCTTCAGTCAACCAAATCCTTCTTGTTCTATGCTGCTCCATTTGTCTTTAAATTGTCAACCTTTCAAAGCAAGAACAACCCCGATATTTTGATGTAGCACTTTGCAGCAAGACTTTGTCTGAAACAATGTCTTCATGCACTATTACAGTATAAATATCCAGTGTTATATATGTTCACATACACATATATGCATATACATACATACATATATAATAGCAATGTGAATGATACATACATATATATCTACTATATATGCATACATGTATGTACATATGCATAAATGTATGTATCTACATAAATGTGTACGTATCACATTACTTCTATGCATATAAACAAACACACGTGTACACACCAGCATCTATGTAGTACTTTATCTTTTTTCTTGAGTCAACCAGCACATTTAAAATGCCAAGAAAGAGAACTAATATAAACCTAAGCAAGAGCGTAAACTTTCAAGTACCAAATTTCCATTCCCTGTTATTGTAATTTTGAAATGTACACAATTAGCAGCAAAGTAGAGCCACACATCAATTCTCCTCCATATTGACAGATGCAACTCTAGGACGTTCTCTAACAGCATGTTGTTTGTAGCATCAATTTTCTCTCATTGGTAACCAATTCAGTGTTCTTGTATTTATTTCAAAAGAACTAGAACCTAACGACATGGTCTTAAAACATTCAGTCTGACAAATGAATGGAGAGATGCAAACTGGCAACATTTTCTTAATAAACACACACATAATTCTCTGGACCTAAACTTTAGTCACATAAGTATTCATTTGATTTGTCTAATATATGAATTCAGATATGAATTCAAATGCACAAACATTTCTAGATGCTTTCAAAAAAATACTGCCTATTAATAAATTTGTCAAGAAGTTTATGAAGAATAACATCGTCAAGTATGCCATTACCAAGTAACTTTGACCATAACTTATAACAAAATACATAACCAAGAACTGTAGCATACTTTGCTCTCATTCAGATATACAGGAGGGAGACAAAATGCTACTTTACCCAAAGAATAGAGCAAGAGCAATAAAGGACTACATGTGCCTAAAAATAATACCCTCTGTAATTTTCAGTAGAGTAAGATGAGCCAAGAAACAATGTCTGTTTTTGGGAAACAGTTTCCTAAGAACACTACTTTTTATCATGGAGATTTTACGAGCGGCTGAAATACAGTCATGAGTTTCTTTTAGAGGTAGGCTCCGGAGTAGATGACTTGTTCACGATGACCTGAACGGCCACTGTCCTGCTGCCCCCGGGGTCCTGCTCCCTTGGGGCAGGGGTACGGGCCTCCTGGCAGCCCCTGCCCGCACTGGCCCTGCCCAGGGAGTCGCTAGCCTGTCCTGAAGATAAGTAATGCTTTTGTAAATTAGCATCTAGGTGCTCAACGGGATACCTGAAGTAGAAGTGTGTTTCTTCTTCTCGGTCAAGTTTGAATGTGAACACATGGCAGAAAACAGGAAGTGGAGCAGGAAAAAAAATATATATATAGCTCTATTTTTATACAGCTCTTGTTATTACATTAGTTAAAACAGCTGTAGCTACAGCTGCAAAAGAAGGGAACCTGAAACTTAGGGCCAGTATCTACAAACCAAATCTTGGAGGAGTTAAAAATTCAATGCATCTGCTTAATAGATGAAGTTACAAACATTGTATTTCCTGAATGTCATTTTCCCCATGCACAGTATCAGTTTCACAGGTCACCACAGCTCCTCAGCAAGTAGCTCCAACTAAACATAATTACAGATATCACTGGGGTAATGACAAAATCAGTGGTTGGAATCTGAGCTCCTGGGACACAAGGATTTCAGTAATCTGCACTTGTCAAGAGACCAAAATGCTCTCTGTTGCTATAAAATCCACCAGGTCTCAAACCACGCTGAAGTAGTCTGATTTAAACAAGAACACTGTATATCCAAAAAAGTCAACTATCATCTCTATCCTTTCCAAAGACAGAAGAAAATATTAGTGCTCATTGGATATTAAAGTCAGTCAGGAAACTAGAAAAGGAAATGTTAAGGGGAACAAAAGCCTTGATTTTAGGGGGTATTAATGACAATTTGGGGATTGTTTCCATACTCCTACGCTCATTTTTTTAAAGAATAACCATCATAAGAAAAATAGTTGTCAAATATATAAATTTCTGATTCAATAGCACTGTGTAAAAGGGAATGTACTGAATAAGGTTTCTGCTTTTTACTCTTTTGCATATGTACAATTTACTTTTTGTATAGCTGTACTCATGTTTAATAATTGAACATGTCTCTTTTAGACAAGCTGTGAATGAACAATGGGAAAGGCCTTTCTATTATCCATCATTAATTTAGCTGCTCACACAATGAAGGTAATTCTTTCCTCATTCACACTGAAGTAATTGATTTATACCAGGAGAATAAGCAGGAAGACATGCTGTTATTTCATCTGATAACTCCACTTCTAAGCCCTTCAAGATAATTGTCATCTGCTACCTGGTTTACATAATCGCAAAGTACCTCCAGAACCAAACACTATCCATCACCATATACAGTAAGTCTATAATCAACAGAATTTTTACCATTTCCTGAGCTAGCCACAGCAAGAACTGGCAAACCTCAATATATGATTTAGTTGCAAAATCCACAAACAGATTCAAAAGAAACTTGTAATAGAGAAGATTTTATAAACCTTTCTGAAAGTCACTTAGCCTTTTGTGAAGCCTTCACAATATCTCTTGCTTTAGTAAAAACAGCCAATACTTTAAGACATATTGCAACTCATAGCAGCTATAATATTGATGGAGTAACAGGACTGTCCTTAGAACAGAATCATGCTATAGGTTAGAATGCTTTCACAGAAAGAAAAATAAATTTAAAAGCTTAACTTCTATTTGCACTTCACTCCCCATCGTAATTAATTGACAATATTAAGTAGAAGAATTTGGACTTACCTAAATTTCTACTTTTCTGTTAAAGTTCACCTTCAATATATCTATTGAACATTTCTGATCATGATTTATGAAGCTGTAGGAAAAGAAAAAAAAATGAAGGTAAGCATGTTCTCATGAATATTTTTCAGATAGAAGTTATACCATAAACAATACCTTGCTTGAGTTAAAAAAAAAAAAAAGAATTTAAATGCCACATCTTAAAATGTATGTCCAACAGATAGTGCAGTAAGATATTATTACATTATAATTAAACTAGTGCATACAAGCATTTTTATTGCCACTCCAATCATTCATTAGCATAGTTTGCATCAATTATGTTTAAAACTGAACAGTCATTTTCCAGTTTCAAAGTCATACCAATGCGTTATCAGTGACTTAGTCTCTTAACTTCTTCAGGTCTTTTGGATTTAATGGTTACCCAAAAAGCCATACTGCAGTCTTGTAAATGAAGTCTTCATTAACAAAATGATGTAATACTGGACTTATATTTGTGGGAGAGTAAGTATGGCAAGTATGAAACAGTGAATGCTGCAGTTTACCCAATTTTCTGACAAAAACTGTGTCTTGGTAATGAAACCTCCTCTTCAATGTAATCCTGCTGAAGTCAATTGATAATCATGTCAAAGAAGTCTCTAAACTCAAAAACAAAAACAAAAACAAAAACAAAAACAAAACAGGTGGATAAATGGATTTAGGGGCCCATGCCTCAAATGTTTCAAAAGCAACAAAAAAAACCCCTAACATAAAACTATATTTCCATTCCAGGAAACTACCTAAGGCAAAATACCTTGTGAGAAGCATGAAGAGAAAGCCCCTCAGATTAAAGCTTAAAGAAAAAAAGCAAGTCTTCATCTTTCATTTCTTCACACAAAAAAGAAAAAAACCCCACTACCTATAGAAAAGCTGCTTGGAAACCAAGTCCCCATGTCTTAAAAAATAAAAAACAAACAAACAAAAAAACCCTTGAGACGTTTTCTGGAAGGCTGCCTGATTTGTTGGCATATGAATATTTTCAAGAGAGTTTTATGGCTGTACAATAGCAGATCTTCAAAATGTTCTGGGCTGATTTCCCAATTAAGTAAAACCTTTTTGGGGATTATTTATTTTTCACCCAAGTCTAGAATTTGCAAATAACCAAAGGGGAGGCTAGATGGCCCTCTCACTTGATCACTAGCAACATTTAAGTATGGTTATTTCCCTTCTGAAAACAGTGGTTTTTCATATTTAACAGATGTGGCTGTCAACAATATTTAAAAATCAAAAATGGATATACATAGCACATGACTGTCTTTTTCTAATTGGAACTGTAATTATGAATTATCATTTGTTATCCTAAAACATGCTAAAATGAGGAGAACATAGATTTATCGAAAAAATCAGATAAAAGGACATAGATTTTAATGTTTCAGCCTTTAAAAACAATAGTTAAAACCTTTAAATTAAGTAAACAAGTTTAGTTACTAAACTATTTTAAGAGTATTGTCTGAAAAAGTGTCATTTAATGTTTTATATCCCTCCAAAAAAACCTAAAAATTAAAACTAAAAACTAAAACTATTTTTTATGCCTTAYGAAGTGAGCATTAGTAAAGAGGTCCAATTAAAAGTGACTTTACAGATGTCCACGTCGTTATATATCACAGGTTTTAGCTGCCCACATAAATAAGCAAATACAAGTTACAGGTCAAATCCCAACATATCCTTTCTCTGAAGTAGTTCTGTAACTGTCAAGCTGTATATATACATCCACATTTAACGTCCAAAGATAAACCAAGGTAAAACTTGCACTTGCATGCAACAGCTGCAGTCTTGGAGAACTAAAACCAAGGCTTTCCATGAGCTATAAGGATACTCGTGCATATGAAGCAACATTTTTGCCACTCTTCTTTTGATCATATACTTTATAGTCTTTGGTAGAATATTATTTCACATAAGGATCTTGAAACACATTCCCGTATCTTCACTGAATTATGAATTTGTTTTAACCACAGTTACTTGACAGAATTAAACTGAAATGCCTTTCCACAAGATACCTTAAACACACACAAAGCCTGACCAATTGCAGCTGCAAGGTACCCAGACTGGACCAGTTTTTCCTTTGTCCTTGTCACTGAATTTTATTAACCTGGAAGCTAGTGACTAATCCCTTCCTTCTAGATATATTCAATCAGTGCTGCATGATACCAAGATGCATAACAACATTAACGTCTACAAGTCTATGCTGGTCAAAAGCAAGTCCATTATTTCTATGAAAATGTGATTTGGTCCCAGTCGGTATTGTACTGAAGTTGCCATAAACAGATATGAGGCAGGAGTGACATACATGAAAAGAGGGACACAGTGGAGAACACATGCAGGGGGATGCTCCCAGCTTCCCCCCCCCCCCATCTGGTGCCAGTTGCTAGCAGTCTGCATTCGTATGCCTCACACTCCGAAAAGGAGGATGTCAAGACTTTGAGATAAGGCCTGCTTGGGCATCAGGACCTTGAGAAACAAAAGCCTCCTCTCACTGCTAGGGCAGTGTTAATTATTGAGGTCTGGAATTATCTCCTCCTTGTCAAGACCTTGAGAAACAACACCTGCTTTCACTGCTGGGGTAGTATTAATCATTGAGGACTGGAATTAGCTCCTCCTTACCCCAGCTATGGGATCTCACCTTGGGACCACCACTGCAAGAGTAAAGCAGTCATTCGCAGTCACTCAAACTCCTTTCTCAAGGCAGACTAACCTACCATTGGGGGTGTTCATCCACCCCACAACCCCATGACTGTGGGTGCAATCCTCATAACAACGACGGAGGAGAGTTGAACCCTGCAGCAGCCAAGAGCCAGGGACTGCACCTGCGTGAAGAGAACTGTAACTGGCCTCGCGACTCCACCTCCACCTTCCCCCCAAGGGTACAAATAGGTTGGCCCTGGAGGCTGTCTTTGGCTCTTTGCGGGAGGCAGTGGGTCTGCCAACTTGCGGAGCCCCTTGGGATGGGGATGCTGATGCCCTCCCACAGTTACTTCCCTGGGACTGAGTGTACATTGGCCGCTGAGGCAATGCGTGGGTAAGATCAACCAGAACTCGTTTGCCTAGTTCATTCGTTTGGTAGTTACAACTAGTACAAATTAGCTAGCTTTTTCTGTTTACTAAGTAGTTACCATTAGCACAACTTTTAGAGTAATTAGAAAATAAGTATTCTAGTTGAGCTAAGTTTCTGTTAATACGAATTGTTGCTTTGTACCATTGTAACTTGTGTAGTAAGTTCTGATCTTTGAGACAAGTTGTGGAGTCATGCAGTAAATCTCCTCTGCCCCCTCCTCCCCTGCCTCGTGCCACACAAAACCCACACGGTCCCGGACTGTAAGGTAGTTGGTTGTCCTGCAACATCATTGGTACCAGGAGTGAGGTGTGGTTTGACAAGATGGGGACTTTGGAAGGACGTTTACAGAGGCATGGCATCCCTAAGAACCCCAAATTCGACGAGCAGTGGGTCAAGAGTAATTGGGATCAAGAGGAGATCATGCATCATTTAGAGGCTGCATGAGGTAAAATGAAAGATTAAGGATGGAAAGAGATTATGGTCTACCTGGCAGGTAGATTACATTGGACCTCTCCCTTGAACAGCCCAGGGTGGAAATATATCTTGGTAGGAGTAGAAGTCTGTTCAGGCCTAATATGTATGCATCCCTGTTCCCAAGTCACTGGAGAAGAAACCATTCAAGGTCTAACCCATTGGTTTGCCAGTCTGCCTACCCCAAAGACCATACAAAGCAATAATGGCACTCACTTCTGTAATGAGTTAGTTAAAGAATAGGCCAAAATAAATGGAGTGCAATCGGTCTTCCATGCTCCTGCGTACCCTCGGGCCAATGGAATGGTAGAGTGAGCAAATGGATTGCTAAAGCGGCAACTTCATTTAAAGAATGCCTGACAGGATGATAGGCTCTGGACATTTGTTAGAATCCTGAAACAGTGACTTGAACCTGCTGGTAGCCCCTTGTCACAGGCTTTTCCACCTGTGACAGAACAGCTCTTTCCCCAAAGAAATTCGTTAGAACTTGCCACCTGCTTAGCACCCGGTGCCAAAGTACAAGTCTGACTCCCAACAGTGGGGACTGTTGACAGTATTTTAAAGAGACCTAAAGGTCCTCAGTCCTGGATAATAGCCCTCAAAGGAGGGAAGGAAATTCATGTTCCACAGGCTTGGGTGCACCTGCCCAAGACCTAGTTTCTTTTGTTTTCCAGGTCTCGTATTCGAGTGCAAGAAGGAATGTCACTGGCACCATCCCCTTCACAAAGGTGATTAGGTCTCTGATGATTCTGAATACTGATGCTAGGATGCTAATGGGTACTAATAGTTGCTCTGGTAATTCTAGCAATGTGTGTGCTGGGCCCCAAATATTGATTCTCAAAATTAGCACAGCAATGTGTCTGGCGGCTGTGTTGTCAAATGGAACCAGCCGAGCCAGTAAATTTACCACCGACCATCTTGAAAATAATTTAATCCTACAACAAATTCATAAATTCAGCCAACTAATTAAATGAAACCACCATAAAAGCCTGCCTGCATACACCTGGGTCAGTGGATGAGGCAGCACTGAAAACCCGTGCATACCCACCTTCTGACTGGGGGGAACGCCTCCTCAACCTCTGGAAGAAAGCTGGCTCATTTACATTTACTACTTACACAGCTGACTACAAATATTCCTGGCCTGCACACTGCTGGAACGACACCACAATTTGTACTGATGGTTATCTTAGTAGCAAGGTTTCTAGACCTTGTTCTTCTCTTCCCTGGGGGTTGGCAGCTGACACTAGTGATTGGGACCAAGGGGATCATTCTGTCCTGTGGTCAGCAATGCCATATAACATACGTTGGTGTATAAAGCGACCTTCCAAGTTCGGCTCGAATTGTGAAAGTGCATGCTATTACCAGTATAATAACACCTACCCTGGAGACCCTCGAACAGTGAACTTCAACAAAAACTGTGGTACTGATTGCACCTGGGGGTAGCTTGACTCCACATGATTTGTGGAGTCGTGCAGTAAGTCTCCTCCTCCCTCCCCTCCCCTCCCTTGTGCCACATGAAACCCACACGGTCCGCRACTAAGGTAGTCGGTCGTCCTGCAACACCACGGATTGAACTGCTGAGTTTTAAAGGAGAATAACGAAGAACATAAAGGGTACTATAAACCTTGTTGTCTCAGTAAAGAAGGTTTTTTTATGATTTTTCTATTTTATTGTTTTTTCATTCAGAATATTTGTTCAAGATAGGTAGTCTTGAACTATGCTTTCCTTCTGATCAGGGCAAAGCCTTCATTTTCTAGTCTAATGCCTCTGAACATAGCTTTCCACTTGACAAAGTGCAACTGCTTTGGCAAGAACACTCCTTTTCAAACATCTGCTGGCTTTACAGCTGCTCAAAAGGCTGTTCGAAACTTTTGTGGGCATGTTGAAGGAATCTGTGAGAACTATGATTGCAATATCAAAGCACTGAAGCTGCAGGTTTCCCTAAAATAACTGAACAATCCAACTACTCAAAGCAATAATAGAGTAAATATTGATGTGTCTGAACCAAAAGATGGAAATGGATAACAGCTCATAAGTATATGATGACTAGATTTATACCTTTTTATTTGCAAAACTTTTGAACAAAAATGGGAACAGAACTACTCATTAACAATCACAAAAAGTAAAGTTTTAGACAATTCCTACCTTTATTTTTGTAAAAAAAAAAATAAAAAGTTGTGTGACAGCACAATATTAAATGATTGATTAAAGGCAATCATTTACATTCCTTTTATATTTTCCCTTTGCATAACAGACTGATCAAAAATGTTACTTTTCATCTTGATAAATTTGAATGCATTCACATTCTCAAAAAGAAAATCCACATGCATACACACATACGCTGAAAAAACATCAAAGCTGAAGAGGGAGGGAAGATGGGTGCCATCTGACCTGGGAATATTCCTGCTGCTTCCCTCAGATCTCATTTCATTTTCATAGCAACCAGACAATGGGTGCTAAACTTCAGAAGACCAACCTCCTTTGAATTTATCAGAAAGCTGTTCCTGAAGCCATGCCTCTGGTTATATGAGATTACTCAACAGAATCCCAGAACTTTGACCTTAAAGTTCTAGGAACATGCATATAATTTCTCCTGTGAGACTTCAACATAGACTACAGATATCCCTCAAGTGGTATGGGCTGCAAAGGAAGCCCATAGGAAGAGCATGCTGTAACTCACCTTTCAGTTAATCTTCTGTGGTGGTCTCAAAAGACAGAAAGCAAATACATTGTTTGTTTAGGAGGAAATGTTTCACTTTGCAAAACTGGCATTTTTCCTGGCAATGCATTTCAGCATAATGATTAAAATAGTGGGGAAAAAAAATCAAGTAAGAAACCATGTCCTATAAAATCCTACAAACTGATAAATTACAAAAAAGCAGACATGCTGGATTTGCAAGTTTGTAGGAGTATATATAAATCCATACAACTGTCAAGTGCAAAAGGCTCATAACTGACTGACCAAATATGTCAAGTCAGTCCTGAAGATTCCACTTCTTAAAGGCAACTCTTCTTTATCTATCACAAGTGGACAAGCAAAAGAGAAAAATCAGTACAAAATCCTAAACCCAGTATTACTAAGCTCAAGATTTTACATAGAGAGATATGAAAAGATAAATAAAAAAGGGACATAAATAATTGTAAACTAATATAACAACTTCTAATTACAGTCTAATTTGAAATGACCTAGTCATTTAAAAAGAGTTTGTTTTTAATCTATTGATTAAGATTTAAAAAATAAATAATACAAATCACTTCGGGAGAGAAAAACTGGCCAAATGAAAAAGAAACAATGATTTCTGTTCCAAACACTGGTATACTTGCCACCTCCTAAAGGAACACAGTGTCTTTTGACCATCTCTCCATATCCATACTGTTTGCCCAACACCACACAGTTTCACCATGTCATGCCCTCTTTATTTTGAAATATATATGAACAATGTAAAATGGTGTTTTCAAAGAAATTTAAGTTTTAAGTTTCCACACTGCTACAGTCACTGAAAAATCCTAGCCAGAAGCCTTAAAGACAATCTTTTTAAAGGCTAGCTCCTCAACCATTGCTGCCAACTACATGATCATCTTTACTGTGAAACAGGGTAGAACAAAATTAGGTGAATAAAATGTAAAAATAATATGAGCTATATATTATAGATAAGGCAGCATTTAACTGCATGCAGATATACACATATTTACATACCTATTAAAGCCTCTAAGGCTGTGCCTAAAATTTTTTTCCTAGTTAAAACTTGGAAATGTAAACTTCATTTTGACATACAAACGGTATCCATACTATAAAAATCAACTCTACAACTCCACATTTTATTACCTAGCACCTTACAATAAAAATAGCTAGCTCCAGCAACACTGACAATAGAAAGGTTTGATGTGTCCTAGAGAATGCACATGTAATAGCTTTAAATGGGGAGGAAAAACAAAACAAACTGTGCAGAAACTTTCTCCTTGTTTCCACATTCAGATCTGATGCTACTCCTAAGTGAGGGTACAGCTGTGTTTTATCACACTTCTGTTCTAAAATTTGCTACTTTTTTCCCCTGATGCAGCATACCTATGGAAACTAGTAAAGATATTGACTCCCATATCTTTCTGTTAACTAACCTAGAATATTGCTGCCCACATTTGTACTATCATATTTAGTTTGAAATCCTTTTTTTGATGCTTTTCTGTAGCAGTGTATGATTACCTTCTCTTCTGCTTTGTTTTTGCCTATGATAGGACATTTTCTTCAGTTGTATAACTCTTCTGCTGCTCTTAAGCATTGGTGTTACAATACTCACTTCTTCAATAACAGTTACTCGGAATGAGTCTCCATTACTATCTCTTCCTCATTTTAAAATTAAAAATAAAAGCCACTGTTAAAAGGYAAGCCACAGAATCAAGGAAAAAAATCCTCCTCGAGAATGTCATGGCATATAGATACTGTCACTAGTCATGCTTTTTAGACCTATACAGAATATGATGTCCTTTCCCATCCCTCTCAACTGAAGAGGAAAAAAACAAAAACAAAAACAAAACCAGTAAAGCTAATACAGACTTGCAGTAGTTCTAGTTGAAGATACTTTTTGGCCTGGTTATATCCGTTTCCACATCACTTCATGTTCTCTGTTGCTTTGCATCTCATGCAATCATTGCAGAATTCTGCCAAGTCAGCAGAGTCAGACACCATCACACCTGGACCTTGCTTTCACTCTGCACAAATAAAGGACTACAGATGATACAAGGTGATGAAGGATCAGACCAGTTGGGCTCAATTATCAGTTGTTCAGTAATACTTTCCCACTGTTAAAGGAAAATTATACTAGGACAAGATACCACTGAGAAAATCCCAAGTATCAAAGTGCTATCCTCAGTACTACTCAAGTAACAGCTTTGCCCCCATTTCCTCAGTTTTACATCAGTGGAAGAGGAGTAAGGGCAAGCATGGCTGGAGAACTGACACATTCTGACTTCTTACTTATTTCACAGCAGATATATCCAGATTATAAATAAATAAATAAGGATCTGACTTTCACCATGTTTCAGGTTACTACCAGATGATCAGAAGAACTTGAAGGTAATAATAAAAATACAATTTTTATGCAAGGCTACTGGTTTCAGCAGCAGCAGAGAATGAGTACATAGCTGGAAGTTATTTTGATGGGCATCAGCTACATTTAAAAAAAAAGAAAAAGAAAGTAAATCTGAATGATATGGAAAATATCAGTATTTACAAAACCCTGTTCCAAGTCATTTCCATTACAGGACATTCACATTTAACAAACACTATCACTTTGAATTGCTTGATATTTAAATCCGGTACAGCCATTTGCAATTTGTGTTTACTGCACATAGTAAGGAGCACTAATGATGAGCAGAGAGCATACTGAGGCCTAACAGAATGTATGTGTGAGATACAGAGGAAGGTGGTTAAGTACTCTTACTTAATAAGTTTAATATATAAGCTTAGACCATTTTAAATATGATACAATAGTATATTCCATGAATACACACACACAGAGCAGTTTTAATATAGCACTTTTAACACAGTACTTTTAACACATGCAACAAGTATAATTTAAGAAGCTTATTCTAAAAATTGTATTTCTAATAGAGTTACCATATATAATGCAGAACACTAATTATCCTTTCAAAACAAACAAAAGGCAAAATTTCCTGGCAGACTAGATAAACTGCACTGTTCTGGAAAACAAAGGTGAAATTGGCCAAACATTTGATCATTACAAATAAATTAATTGATACTAGTTTTCCATTTCCATTTCTGAAGACTGACAGCAACAACTAACTGTAGATTCAATATTTTCAGCTATCACGTTTTTCACTTAGCAATACATACATATTATCAAAACACATTACACAAACATTTGAAATGACAGCCAGAAGAAAGAGGAGCAGTGTTCTGCTATACTATATTGCAACTGCTTTTGTAACCATACAGCTACAGAAGTGAGACAAAAGTGAGTGCTAGCAAAATTCCAACAGTGTTTATTTTTAAATTCCAGTTAAAAATTACATTTGATTAGAATAGGCAGGGGGAAACTAACTGAATGGAAGACATCGAAGCATGAAGTAATCATAAAACAAACCTCCGGAATTTTACTCAACAGGTGGCTGGGGAATGAGCGGTTGCTGCAAAATTACAGAGGAAAAAAGTTTTCATATGCATTCAGTACCCATTATAACCAACTTTGACCACACAAATATCTACAAAAGGGTGGATTAGGGTTCCACAATAAAAGTTGACAACGCCATGTAGCTGACCTCATGGCTATGAAACAACAGCATTATGAACTGCATCCCATGATGTGTACTAGCAAGTATGACTCAAAACACAAAGAATCTGAGGATAAGCCAAAAGTCATTCCTAATAAGATGCATTCAGCAGGATCACTGTATGAAAATTGCATTAAAGTGTGGAAAATGAGTTTAGTTAACATAATTATGTACATAAATGTGAAGATCTGCTGTTGAACAGATTAAGACACCTCTGTCAAATTCTGTGTGAGCTGACGGTTGTTCTTTAGGCCAGACAGATTCACTTTTTAAGATTCTGTATCTTACACAAAAATGTTATTCAATAAAGTTTTGAATTTTGTTTACATTGTTATCATTTTTAGTAAATAAAAGAATCAGAGGGTACAACGTAAATGTTTTCTCTTTGTAGACCTATAGAATAAAATCTGTAATTTTTTTAAATGTCCATATGGTACATGTAAGTATGCCTCTAAAATGTAAGCCCCTAACAATTTCTCTCTCTCTCTTTTTTTTTTTTTTCCATTATCTTACTCAAGTGGCCAAAAAATCTTTGATATCCAAGGAAGAGCTGTATTTGTGGGCTGCAAAACTGAGCAGTGATGCAGGTTCACTTTGCTATAAACTACTCCTCAAAGTTGAGCTGTAGTAAAAAATAGTTCTCAGGAATTAAGGTTTTGCTCTTTGACTTAAGAGAACAAAACACACAAGTGTCAGATGAACTAGAAACTTAAAAATTATATTAAAGCTTCTGCTGAGTTGATGACATCTCCATAGCATCTTCTGTAAATTCACCTATTCGACCCATGTTGTTTATCTTCTCTTAACAGAGAAGTTCAGTTTGAGTTAAATCTCTCTCAGGTGACAGGCACCACTTCTTTTTGAATACCTCAGACTTTAATAAGTAGAAATGAGTAAGTACATTTGATTTAGAGTTTAAACTTTGTATTAAGTTTTTGTCCTAACTCTACAGACAAAAGTCATTAGTTTGGGGATAATGGAAGTTTAAATTTTGTGAGAAAGTAAAGGGTGAAAAGAAGAAATATTTTAGTCATATTTCCATATATGAAAATAGTTATCTTTTTCCAAACACCCCGATTTGGTCCTTAGCAATAAGTATGTTAAAAACAGTTTCCTTTTCTGTGAAAAGTGTAATCTACTAATTAAAATTCAAATCAGGTTTTCCCATGCCCTACCAATTACACAGATTAATATTTCCTTTGCTGAAAAAGATTGTGCAACTGTAGGATAACTTTGTAGTTCTACTTTGTAATGATTGCTTATTTACACAGTTGCAGAGCTGGAAGAGGCCCTAAGAATCAATTAATCCATCCCTTTTCTAAGGGGATGTTTTACCATTATTTCTGTCGGTCCTGGAAGACAACTGTTTAGCCCATTTCTTAAAAACCCTTACAATGGTGAAACAACAACCTCTTTTACAGTCTATTGCAGTGCCACACTATCCCTATCCCTATGTGGGAAGCTTTCTGAATGGCAAAGCAGAATCTTTTTGACACAGTTTAAACCCGTTAGTTCTTGTCTTATTCACTGTGGACATGAAAGACAGGCTACATCTATTGCCTGTTAACAGAAGTCTGTATGTTAGATGGTTGTTTTCCTCCTCTTGGGAACTAAGATTCCCTTTTTCCTCATTATTAATATTTCCTAGGTCTTGGATAGTTTTTTCTGTCTGTTTCCCTGAACTCCTCCTAGCCTAGCTTCTAAGGCACAACACTTCAAACCAGACCCAGTACTATTATATTAATGTATAAGCAGGCTCCACATCTGTTTAAATACCTTTATACCACTTATGTGTAATTAAGTTGGGACAGGTTTTTTCTAAACCTCTTTAGAGGTTTCAGCTAGTGCTGAACCTCTAAAGGATCAGCAGTGAACTTCAGTTGGATAAACTCATAAAAAGTTGAATTTTTACATCTGCCCATCAAGGCATTAAAGTTAATGGAGTTTTCTTCTTTCCTCCCTTTTTCCTCCCCCGGTATGAACTTTAGAAAAATAAGGGATGATGCAAGAGGTATAAAAAAMCAAAAATCACAAACTCTCAGATCTAAGGGATAAAATTCCTTGATAATGAAATAATTCATTTTTCAATACATCAGCAAAGTTAAACAATACAAGACATATTAATATAACACACTATTCTTTTAAAAGATCCAGGTTACAATAAATCTTTAGACCTATGTTTGCGACTTCTCTGTTTCCTTCTAATCTCTTCATCTGTCCGCATGATAACAAAAATATCAGGTTATTTCTTTTTTAAAGGTGCTTTGTAATTCAACATTGCATGACTTCAAATGTAAATGCTAATAAAGTAGTAGAAAGCACATTTAATTACTATAAACTTACTGTGCTATTATGTGACATTACTGAATCAGTTACATGAACTATGGAAGTAGGAGATAACATACCAATTCTTCGGTTCTCTAAAAAGAGCAAAGGGTTGGAATTGTGATCTACTAACCATTTCTTTTAAAGCCTCTTCCCGATAACCTTAATTTGTCTATAGAAGATTCCAATTGAAGAAGGTCAAGGGCTCCACAGAAAAGACACAGAAAAAATGCACAGCCTGATAGAGCTTAGTGCCAGCAAAGATGATTGACCGGCCACTGTTCTGTAATAAGTAATTTCTTTTCAAAAGTAACTTTATCATTTCAAACACTAAGTTCTATCTCTTGCTTTCTGGAATCTGTCCAGTTTCTTCATACAGTTCAGTGTTCACTTTAACACACTGCTAATATCACATTTTGCCTCTCAACTAAAATAAAATACTTCAATTTCTCCAGGGATCTTCATATTACCAAGCAATAAGGAATGCTGCACAAGGCATTTTCATCATCTATTGYACATCTCTAATCAAAAATTTAACTGTGAATGTGCATTTAGGGTATTAGAAAAGTGTTAGCTTAGTCTATGCTTAACATTTTTGCTCAGTATTTTATGGCTCAGTAGGCTAAACAAGTTTTCAATTACTCCGTTTAATATTCTGCACACACACAAAAAGTGCTTATAAGAAGAGGTATAAATCATGTCAACTATACATGTTAGAAGCAACATTACACACAAGTTTATAAAACTTTATTTTATCTGTTAGTAAGTGCAGGTATTTGTGTACATTTCTACATTTCTCCGGAAGTGTAAATGTTATATGTGTAGACTTTTTATGTGTAAACTATGTACTAAAATAACTACACAGAAGTCAAAGGTGATATTCCAGAGACCAATTTGTTCCTCTCTATATGGCAATATAAACTATAAACAGGCCAAAGATGTTATATTTTAGTTTTAGATTAATCACTTTACTTTAGATTACTTTAAGATTTAGATAATGATTTAGATTTAGATATAAATCAAATTCATCAAAAGTATGGGCAAGTTGCAGTTTGTCTCATTAGAAAGATAGATTGTTACATCTGAGAACTTGAATCCCACAGTTTTACCCTGTATAGACAAAATTTTATAGCTTCAATATATCACATCACATCTCAGGACTTCTTTCTATCACAACATTTTAGTGTTTAGCTTGTTAAAAAACAGCAGTTGTTTTAAAGGAAGATAGAATTTTCTAGTAGGAAATGAGGCAGTAGAATGTAATTAAGTTTTGAAATTTCAGAGTTGACATTTAAAATACAGGAGATATAAAAAGAATGCAAAAGGCAACTCTTGACTTAAGACAAAATGAAATTGAGTCCTTAGTGATTAGAATGAACCAGATGGAAACTGTTATTAGAAATTAAAAGTCTTTGTAGTTATCAGAGTGCATAAACACACTCTTGCTAGAGGCAGTAAGTGGCACAAACCACCTTTTGTTCATTATATTACCAAAGGACAGACAATGAATGACAGCTCTTGCAATCCTGAATTTTTCTTTGATGGAGGGAGAAAGAATAGGAGAAAATGAAGAACATGCCACATTGTAAACTTATTTGTGGTTGACCTAGCAGGTAAGTGGAAAGAGCAAAGCATCTTCAAGGTATTATATTCAGATGAAGGAGGATTACGATTAAAAGCAAAACACATCAAGACATTTATAAAATGGGTATTGGGATGCCTGAAACTATAAATAATAATAGAGTCAAGCTGTCATATTTTTGTCTCCTATGTGACTTGCTTAATATTACACCACTCACCCTTCAGTACAATACAAAACAAAATTCTACAGCTGCACATTTTTAAAGTGTACTGGCTGATTTTCAAAAGGGAATTTTTATTAAAGCTCTTTTTTCAAACCTTTCTAAAAGACACCCTAGTAAAAACAACACATACAAAACATGAAAACCCATGCTGCCTGATAATTTTCAGGTCCCCCTCAAATTTAATAAAACTAATATGGTCATGAAAAAAAAACATCAGGGCCACAAAGATGATTAAGGGATTGGCACATCAGTCATATGAGGAGAGGCTGAGAGAGCTGTGACTGTTTAGCCTGCAGAAGAGAAGGTTCAGGGGATCTTGTCAGTGTATATTAATAGTTATGCTCAAAGTCTTGTGTATAGAGTGCTCATCCTCTTTTTTATATACACGAGTGCGCGTGCACACACACATATATATAAAATGCTGATGGTTTCTTCTTCCTCACTGTAGGATCCACTTGGGGTCGTTTTTATGTTTGCTAAATTGTGCTTACACCTTTCTCTTTCTTCACTGGTCTGCAGCTTCATGTTACATCCTAAGTAGCTCCATACAGTGACTTTTACATAGGTTAGATACTGCTCCTTTGTTCCCTTTGACACCTCTAAAACCAATTTTGTTTCRCCCAGCTCCAGGTCTGCATTTCTTTAACTGACCACTGAGGAGCTACTTCTAGCCATGGGGTCTGCAGTGATAAGCCTGTGCCCCATATCTTGTAATCCCTTGCCTGGGCCCCCCCATGCTGCCACATCCCGTGTCTCCACTTCTCACGGCCTCTGCTCTCACGCCTGGCCTGTACTGCATCGCTGCGCTGTGAATAGCTCTTTCCACACAGACTACCTGCTTGTTACTGCTACCCATATAAAACTGTGGCTGTACCACACACAGATAAACAGAAGTAAAACAAATTAGCCATAGATGCTTGGCAAATTAGAGAAACTGCTGTCACAGCTAAACCAAGTGAAACAACATGACAGGCAGGTCAAGCTAAGTTTGAACACAGCAAGGTTAGCAAGCCTCAGTCCTGAGGCCTTGCAGATTACAGGGCAACATGACTATAGCRGCTGATGGGAGGGAGTGAAGATGACTCTTCTCAGTGGTATGCAGGGAATGGAAAAGAGTCATTGGGCACAAACTGCAATACTGGTCTGTTAAACCTAAGTTTGTGGATTCTCCATCCTTGGAGTTATTCAAAATCCAACTGGGCATGGCCCTGAGCAACCTGCTGTAGGTGACCCTACAGGGGTTGGACTAGACAATCTCCAGAGGTCCTTTCTCACCTTAGCAATTCTGCATGGTTCTGCATAATTCTGTAAAAATGTGTAGGCATAGTAAAAGACTTGGAACCAAATGGTTAAAATAATTAATACAGCACAAATGGAAAAGAATCCTGTTCAAGAGAAAAATAATGCCGTACTGAGAACCTTGACACAAGAAAATCAGGTAAGGCTCATTGCAGCTTTCGGTAAGACAATTTGCCGAGGAAATCCCTCTTTAGGTTGTCTGCTGTTGAAGACCAGCAAGCAACAGGATTATAGCCCTTCCTACCAGTTAAGTCACGCCTTTGCATTCCTACAAGACTTCTCATATTTGTACCCAAGGTTCCCTGTGCATCTGGATACGGACTTACTTAATTACCTTGGGGGGGGGGGAGACTTTAGTCACTGAATGCCTCAGTTTCGCATATATATAAGACATCACATGAAGGATGCAGTTAAGGTATTAGGAACTGTAAGGATGTTCAACAGCAATAGCTTTGGACATAGAAAGCTGAAATATTTCAATAGCAGGATGACTGATTTGCCTAAAAACAACGAAGGTGCAACTGCTGTGGTTCCCTAGCTAGTTTTCCTGCTGTACAGAACATGCTGGAGTGCAATCCCCAGTTACTGCCTGTACTTTTTCAACTAAAAAGAGACAGGCTTAAGACAAGTGCTTTATTTTTTTCCAGTTACTATATTGTAGAGGGGGAATTATGTAATACACATCTAAAGTAGTGTCATATAAAACAGTGTAATTTAATATACTAAACATAAGAAAGCATCCATTAACTGAAATTGGAGGGAACCCAATAACATTTTATTTTGCATGTTTTCATTCTACAAAAATTCAAAATAGTTTTCTTTCAAAAACACAACAAAATCAACAAATCATAAATAGAAGCATTGGGTAGAACAAGAGCAAAAAAGATAATTGCTTAGTTAACTTTTGTTTAATAAAGTTCTACTTCTTCAGTTCCTCCCCACCTCAAATTAATTTTCTGTCTTTAATGATTCTGAAAAACAACAAGAGCAAAAGAAATACTATGCTTTAATCAGTTCTAATCTGTTTATATACGTAGAAGCTCTACTGTGGTAAAACACACGGTAATACATTATCAGAATTTCCTAAAAAATCTAATTTCAAAGATTCATTCCATCAACAATATAGTGCAGCAACTAAGCATCAGGTAGATGGCAGGGGAAGAAATATCTTCAGCAATATCTAGGCCTTAGTGTCAGGAAAAAAGACTTAAGTTGCAAAGTATTTACAACAGTTTTTGAAACCAGGTCTTCCATTTAGGTATTCAATGAAGCAGAAATCAGCAGTTTGCATGTACCAAGTTTGATATGTTTTAATTAGTAGTACTATTATAATTAGAACAGTATCAAAGTCTTTGAACCTTTAAGGTTTGGCTAAATGTTCAGAATTGAGATATACACCATCTGAACCTATGGCAACTTGATTCAGAGTCTTGCTATTCTGTTCCTCCCAAATGTATTTCCTCTACCAAAGCTCAGTATCTCTGCATGCAGTTTTTTTTGAGGCAAGTATAGAGGAGGAATATATAAATAAGACTAATGTCTCCTTTCAAGAAACAGTTTTCTTCTGTTTTTGCTCTGAGAACAGCAAATTCTCAGTCTTTTCACTTACCCCCATAGGGTAGATGAAACTTCTTCCGAAGAATTTTCCAGTGTCTACTTTCTACCCCATGCTTGCCTCATTCCTATTTTCATGCTACTAAAAATCTTACACCTCACATCTGAACCCCATCTTCCCCCCATTTATGCCACCCCTGCTCTCAACTACAAACTTGCAACTCCAAAATACTTTTTTCCCTCCTACCATCATTTCTGCACCCTATTAGCTGTTTTTTGTCCTGCAATATGGGGCTCAATGAGTGGTCCAATTCTGTAGCTGTGGAGGACATGATCTAGGCAACAGTCCAAAGTATGCTAGAAGTTGATATATATGTCTCTTCTATTTTTTATTTTCTCTATCTCATTTCAGTCACCGGTGATGGATGTGAGAAACAGCTATCAAACAATGATAGGAAACAGTCGGTGACAGCCTCCTGAAGCATTGTGCAACAATGCAATATGCAAAGTCGATAAAGAAGCCTGGCAGGAACTGGCGTAGAGTTGGCATTAGACTCTTAGGATACTCCCAGTCATTTACCCTGGTGTCTCCTGTCTTCAGAATTATTGGCTCTTGAATCCCCCATCTGAACATGAGATTGCAACAACAACTTAAGAAATTCAGTACAATTAACCACACTACAACCCGTATCTCCAGTCTTTTTGATTATAAGACAGTTCTAGACACAGTTCTAGACCTTGGACATTCCTGGCTTCAGCAGAAGTGAGGCTCCACAGTGGACCACTATGGGATGCAAACATCTTAAGAACATATTCTTTAACACAGATTTAAAAATATTGGTCTTCATAGAAATCATACCACATACAGCAGAATATCACAGAATATCACTATAGTGGAAGGACCTATCACAGTATATTCAGCATCAGAATGCTTCAAGTTGAATTGAATTCAAAAATTTAAATACATTTTCTTGGGATGCAGACAATTTTTCTCACTACAGACAAAGTTTACTCAGGATGTCAGACACTGAAAAAAAACCCTAAAGAGAATAAACAAAGCCACAAAAAAGCAAATACTAACATTTCTAAGTAAAGATTTTAGGGGAACCAACTTTCAAGAGTTGTGAATTGATACCAGGGAAGATACCACTCCACAAACCAAAATTGTACTCCATTTTTTTTTTTATTAAATCATTTTATAAAATCCATGTCAACTTCAGAAGAGATGGTGCAACAATCTATAGGGGAAAAGAAAACTTAAATCAGTGGGCGGAAAGATTAAAAGATATCACCTCTTGATAAACAGATCAAGCTTGATCTGCTTAGTCTATAGATTTACGGTCTTTCTCCCAAAGAAAATATACTCACAGAGCAGTCCACAGAATAACAGAAATAAAGGAGAACACATTCCTCAGTCTCAGTGTGAAAATTATTTTAGTGTTTCAGAAATTATTTTACAATATGTATTGTCAATAAATGAAATTAAAGCCATCCCAGAAATCTTTGAGTGTGAATACTTTAAGTGTGTAAAGAAAAAAATGGAGATAAACCAGATAATTCATAACATTTATGATCCTTCTGATTATGGAAACCATTCTGAATATATTAACTCAAAGTAATCCCAGTGAAAGAAAGTCAAGAACAGAACTTAATATGGGTCTTATATGGGAACTTAATATTAGATGTACCACCTATCACAAAATAAACTTACAGACAAAATAAGTGAAGAAGGATGATTGTCACTGAGCACACATCTAAAGGTAAGATTACAAAAAAAAGTTTCTCTACAGTGCTTGTAAATAACTACATGCTATACAATACCTTTAGGCCACTTACAGAAAGTAACTTATGCCCATAAGAATCATGCCAATGTCTGCCTAGTTATGTTAATGTAACCATAACTACACATCAGTTTAGTCCAAGCCAAGCTCTCAAAACAAACCTCTCGCTTTAGGAGCTCTTCTTTCCTTTGCAACAGAATTAGAAAACAACCTACATCTTGATTATGATCTTCCTTACATGACTATAAACTGGAAGCCATTAAAATATATTTACTCTTGATTGATATTTATAAATTGTGTGCATACTGGCATAGGATATTTCTAAGAGATCTATATTTTATTCTCTTCAGGAGTAAAAATCAATTGGTTAGCCCTTTTGGCTCTAAAATATAGCTAACTTTTTCCTATGGTTTATATAACATTTTCTCCTCAGTTTTATGATAGCTTATGTAGTTTTTAAAAAATATATATTTTCACAGTACCAAACTGTTAAAACTGTGAGATATGAAATAGTCTTTTCTTTTATGAGAGAAAATGAGTTGTCAGCCAACGCAAGATAATGAATTATACTAACCTGTTTTTATTTACATAGCTGGAATTTTCCTTACAGAAAAGGAGGGGAAAAAAAGCCTTTTGATATTTCAAAATAGCAAAGGTTCACATAATGACACAAATATATACTCAGTGCAGTGACTGTAATCTCAGTATTCACCCAAAGGGGCAAACAGTTCAAGCATTCACAAGCTAGAACAAGGGCTAAAGCAAACTCTGCTCAACTCTTGATTGTCCTTTTGTGACAAAAGAGAGCACTCCAAATGCTGCTTTAAGACACAATTGCTGACAAGGACTCCAGCAGAGCTCAAGTCGTAGATGGAAAATGTGAGAGGTGATATGCATGTCAGCTTTCCTAAAATCATGAAGATAGCACCAGCAATAACCTTTCCTTTAGTGAGCCAAAGGAAGAGGCAAAAGTAAGCTGAAGCTTGTTTGTGCAGGGAACGCTTGAATGCCTCAACCTGTATGTCAAAAAACAAATTTTATATATATATGTATGTATGTATGTGTGTGTGTGTGTGTATGTATATGTACATGTATATATGTATGTATGTATGTGTGTGTATGTGTATATGTATATGTATGTATGTATACACACACACACACTTCTTATATGCTTGAATTCAGCAGCAGTTCTCCAATACCTGAGCCTTAATAGTATCAAAAATTAATGGAGATTGAGAAGAGATACTTGCACTATGCTGGAGGAGCAAATCTTTAATGGAAGTACTTCTGTTCAAGACTCCTCACTGAAATATGTCACCAACAGAATGATAGAACTGAATAAACTCTTGCTGGAATTTCATTTCCCACCATTACTGCAGCTAAAATCAGTATTTTGAGTTAGACCTGACACCGGAACTTACAGAAATGAAGAAATTTATTCAGTTGGAACCCAGAGAACTCCAACAAGCTGGAACTGACCACTGATGCATATTGCAATGGCAAAAAAGTGTCATCACAACTCAAGGCTATAGGGAGGCAGCTCAAGGCTATAGAGAGGCAGCTATTTGTTTAGAAGCCTCCATTGCAGCACCTGAACATGAATTTATATCTAAGTAAACTCCTGAGCTTTGCTATTTCAGTCACCATGGAGCAGGATACCCTGGGAAGTGCAGAACACTTAAAACATCAGAAGAATGCATAGGAGTGCCATACTCATTTATCTGAACTCATCTTTATGGCGTTCCTCTACATGCTCTGTTCTTTAATAACATTTCTCTTCTTCTATAAAGGTAACTAGTACTTCTGGGAAGGGATGATTTACTAACAGCAGCCAGAAAATATGTATGTTAATACCAAGTTTCTGGTTGAGAGCTTGAGCTGAGATTGCTGGTCGTTTTAAGGCATATATCCATAAAGTATTTTAACCTGCTCTTAACACAAGTTTGTGCCTTTCACTCATTAAAAAAAAAAACACACGTTTTAATGCACTCCAGTCTTCAAAGATAATACATACCAGCACTATCATCATGTAGGTAATCTTCTCTTTTTATAGTTAGAACTGGAAAAGTAACAGAAGCAGTTTAATTTTGAATTAGACTAGAAAGTAAATTTTTATTTAACATTCACAAATCTTCTACATTAAGACTAAAAATTTTGTTTTGCCTTTTATTATAAAAAAGATATATATAATTTGTTGGTGCCAAAATTAGCTTAGGTAGAAAATAGTATACTGCCTTCATTTTCCTAATTCAATAAAGGATACTATTTTTGTATAACAGATTGCCATATCGTTATCTGCTAGCAAAAATGCCAGCTTACCACAATGCCATCATGCCAATACGGTCAAGTACAACAATAAAGCCATGGTAATAAAGTCCGCATTAGAGATATCTGCATTAGACACCACCTAATATGTTTGGCAAGCATTCTGTTTCTGTTATTCCTACATGTTCGTTGTTCAGTACCTGGGTGAAACACGATTTGGAAAGCCAAAGCACAGAGAAAGATCTGCTGAATGCTGGGTTTGGGGAGCTAGGGGTTTTTGCTTTGTTTTTTTGGCTCTCTCAGATACTGCTGTAAAACATACCATCACACTGTTCCCAATTAATGTACGTGAATTCAACTCTCATGACAGAGAGAGAAAATAAACGACTGGAACTCTCCAATCACTACATGCGAAAGTCCGTAATAAATAATGGTAGCAGATAAAAGACTTAAAAAAGACTTTTCTTTAAATCAGAGATCAGTTATTAACATCACAGGACAACAAAAATATTCCTGCTCCCTAAACAATGATCAAAAACTGACACAAAGTCCATAAGTCCTGAAGAGAAGCTTCACAGCTAGCACTATATATGCATATCCATGTTACTTTTGCCAATTTGTGTCTGACAGTCACTAGGGTGATAGGTGAACAAACTCAAGGCAAGAACAAAGAAAAAAGAATCAATAAATGCACACTCAGGATGTCAGAAGCATTACTCTGCAATTCCTAATACAATGAGACCAGAGAATATTTCCAGATGCATTTTCAAGACTTTAAGGCATCAAGTACTTTTAAATGAGTAGGACAAGGCTGTACAGTTTCAGTCCCTCGAAAAGATATCTAAATGTACATTGACAGGGTCACTTTATGTTGCAGACCAAGTCCACATTTTTAGGTGCCCACAGGCACCTATATTACGTTGATGTACTTAGAAGAGATTAATTTCACATTTAACTCATGCAATGCAAGAAAAACATAATGAGCTTTGAAGTTTCATGTAAAAACTACAGCTTATAAAATCTAAGATTAAAAATAAATCACTTTTACAATAGGTATGCCTATACAGTTGCTCCTGACTCTGGAATCATCTTCTATTCTTTAACATGCCGAAAGAGTCAATTGCAGTCTCTCACGTTTTGTTTAAGTTGCAGTTACTCAGCGAGCAAAAAGAAACAACTTTATCTTCACTGTGTTGTGGTTCAAATGAACGATTGAAACTGGCACATGCAAAGAGCAGAGAATGCAACCAATAAATAGGCTGGCACTTTGCTGGATTTTTCTTTCTTTCTTTTTTTTTTTTTTAACGCCAAAATATATTTAACAGTTAAAACCTCCTGGAAACAGTTTTCTAGAAATTTTAGATAGATTTGATGATTCATTCACCCTGAATACCTAGACATCTGCTAGTCCTACAGTATATCTTTACAGTTACATATGGTACCTTTAAATATGAAAAAAATAGCTTTTTTGGATAAGGGCACTTGTCAACTAGAAAGAGTGGGAAAGACTTTAAAGTAGGAGGAATTACAGCTTTCAACGTCTACGTGCAAAGACAGACATGATCATTTATTGTGAGACAATGCCAGCACAGATTCCTTTGCTAAGCAACTGTACAACCTGTTTTAAGAAATGACGACAATACCACATGTTGAATTGCAGGATGAGCAGAATGAGTTTCTTAAAGGTAAGTGCTTACTGCGATATGTTCAGCTAATGAAAAAAATGATTACATACAATAGATTCACAAATCAGCATACACAAATACACATTCTGGACTACTGGCTTCCTCATCTCGGTCCTTGTGGGAATTACTGATGATGGAAGAATTTACTTTATGAGTCACATGTACATCTTATTTGTAAGTAGACAAGAAAAAAATTGATATAAAGGAAAAAAAAGAGCTAACATTTCAGCTATTCATGACACTTCTATCTATACACTTTATTTCTTTGCTATATTGACTGCAGAAAAGTGATCTTCAATATGAAAATGGTGATCGTGGAAAACATGCACAAGTGCTCGATATATTTACCAACTGGATGGCGAGTCCAAGTGACAGCTACTTCTTTCATTTGGTGTCAGACACACACCATAAAGTGGTGTTCAGAACACAGTTTTATTAACTTCTCAGTCTTTCCAGTGGAAATAAGAGGCATGATGCAGATTTTCATGTAATGAGGGATGAAGAGAAAACTAAAGGGCTTTTCACAGATTCAGTTGACCTCTCCCAGTTAGACATGCAGATTGTTATGAAGAGGTCTACACAGAGCAAAACAGAGCTCTTGCATTTGCTGAGGCTGAGTAGAGAGAATGACTTTTTTGTATCTGTTGACTTCTAAAGCCATTTTGGCAGCTAGATTTTCATATTTCAAAAGCCTCTTGAAACTCACACCTTCATCAAGCTTTCTTGCATGTACTCCCACAAATTAAACAAAAACAATTTCTATTTTCCAGCATATAGATTAGGTATAGCACATTTGAGAGCACACAACACAAGCTTTGTACACAGGAGCTCACTGTGGCTCTATGTCAAGAATATTCTGCAATGGTGCAGCATTCATATGACCATTTTGGTCACTTCAGCAAATAGTCAAAACATCTAAAAAATGAACCTATGTTTCACTGGCCAGAATGTTTTATTACAATTTTTCACAAGACTATTTCCTAAATGTATTGGTAATTCCAGTGACATATTATGTTTACTCATTGAAGAACTGCAGTATGTGCAATTAAAAAAAAGGAAGAAAAAAGTGGTTTTACCCAGATTTTAGGAACAAAGCAACTGTTTCACATCCCTTTAATTATTACTTTGACAGTTTACTACAATACTAAGGTGGTAGTGATAGCACAATACAGACTTCTAGTCTAACTGCTCAAATCTAAGTAAGAACACAACGAGCAAATCAACTTCAAATAATTTTTAACACTCTACAATATATTCACTTACACACAACATCCTCGAATTTCAAGCTGAAGTATTATCAATGACTTCAACAGCTTCAGTATCAAAATGCAAATTGGATCTTTGCTTCTGTTACTTTTTCAGCATGTTCATTCTAGACACTACATAAGATATCTGTGATAAAAGAACATGCTAGGAGTCATAGTACCTATGATAGGTAGTACAGCTGAAGGACTATTTTATGCCTGACAATAGCAGATGTTTTTACAACACTGAATTATTACCCGCTGATGGCCTTACAACTGGCCTGTCATGAATGTTACACGAAGTATTACAAAGACTCAAAGGATGACTCAACCTCAGCCCCCCCAGTACGCCTAAAAGAAAAAAAAAAATCTGTTTCATGATATTATAATCAAAAAGCTTAAAGTTAACAATAAATCATATCCATTAACATCAGGTATTTAATTAGGCTTGTGATCCTTGACCAAAGGGTGTTTGGGTTTGGGGATTTTTTTTTTTTTTCTTTTTACATTGAGCTAATTGGAAGAGAGCTTCTATTATTTTTTACTGCTTTGGAATTGTGTTCATTTCACCATACTGTATGCACTGTATGATGGAAAAAGGAATTAACAAGGAAGGTTACCTCACAGATATATTAGTGGACAGAAGGCATAATGAACAGATAGAAAAGAAAATGAATCATAATGATTCTTCTGCAGGTAATATCTTCCAATAGAGTCTAATCGCCCATTTAATGTTAGAAGAGTTCTTATGGAATATGGTGAATCATATCTAATGAATAGTGATCAGATTCACCTCATTAATGACCTTAGCAGGTGAAACTGATTTAAGCAGAATTGAGAGACTGATTAAATTGATTCAAATTGCAACCGGTTACATACTAATTTGGTACACATTTTCTTGCAAGTAGTAGGGATCGAATCAGTTTTAAGAACTATAATGGCAACATCAGCTAATTTTGATTCTTCTTTGCTTATATCTAGATACTTCTCCAAGGAAGTGATATTTTAAGAGGCTTATTTATGCCATACTATATAAAAAGGAAGCCAGAAAATGTTGGGGTTTATTAATAAAGTAGTTTGGGGAGGTTTCTTTCCCTCTTTTCTTTTTCTGACATATCAGAAAAGTTTTATTTTCCTTGGTCTACTCCCTCATAGGATTGCTCAGGGATCTGAAGAATGGAGGGATGGTCAGATACTAGAAAAAACAGATGAGGTGATAAATATTTTAACTATTTTTTTTCTCCTTCCAAATTTAACAGTCCTTACCAGCTCACAATTTTAGCTAAATTAAAATTCAGTGTATGCTTTTCTGAATTCTAGGATTTTGAGGAAGACTTACTTCTCATCCATATGTATCATGTCTCTCTTGTTTGGTTTTATTCTGTTTTTTTTTTTTTTTTTCTGGAATGCAAATATAGTATGTAATGCAGGTTCTGTAGCCTTTCCAGTAGTCTTTGGGAGGCTAGGTGCATTCAAGAAGCTTCCTAGTGTTGGATTAGAACTCATTAGGTATAATGATTTAATCCTATTAGTTCACCAGTCAAAAAGATTTCAGGAGAGAAAAAAAAAGAACAGTCTGAACAAAACCAATCCTCCTTTATACTAAATATAACCCCCCCACACCATTTCAGTTCTGCTCACATACCATAAGGACTCAAAACACAATAAATAGCACCTTTTCTCCTATAAATCATTCGGCCAAATTTCAGTAAAAATCAACAGTCATTTGTGTGGGTTGAGTCGATACTATTATTCCTCTTTTGATGAGCAGCAAAAAACCTGTGGCTTTGTGAGACTATTTTCCCATTGGGATAGACTTAAAGTTGTAAAACATGCTGAATTTATCAATAATTTAGTTACAAAATATAAACAAATCTTGTTTTATCTTCAGACAGCTAAAAGTGCACCTAGTAAATTCCATCTGCAGAAATTCCAGCTAACATACCACTGATTCTGGTCCTGTTGCCAAGAAACAGCTCTCTTCTGTCTCCCTTGGTGCTAATCTCTACTTTTAGGACTGTTGCTCTATTCTCATTAGTCATGCAATGCTTCTCTTAAATGTTAAAGCTAGTCCTGAACACTTTGCCAGTGCATGTATCTGGCAATCTTGAAAATATGTATATTATCTGTGGCACAGCCTGTGCATTGACTGCCAGGTTACAGCAATTACAGCAAGTTGAAACTCAAGTGTACTAACACATATGTGGTTTTATACATATGTCTATGTTTTAAATGATTCTTTAAGAAAATAAAGTTCTTTAAAAATGGAACAATTTAGATTTCTGAAAATAAATGCTAAAAGCATTGTAATAACCGAACTAACTCCAGGACAGCTGGAATACTGACTTTATGAGCACTTAATTCTGCACATGATGCATATCAGTAAGTAAACAAGCCATTGTTACTTCCACATCTGAAAAGAATGTCGTCTTTTACATTAAATAAGAGAAAGGCAATAAAATCTAATTAATATAGTAGACACTTCAGAATTGAATAAAGATATTTGCCAGGTCTTGAATGTCAAAAAAGGAAAACCTGTCTCAAAAAAACTCCCAAAGAAACAGAAAAAATATGTCAAATGACTAATCAATTGACAATCTTGGGCTTAGGTACTTACACTATGCTTATGCATGACTTCGTTCAATAGCCTGATGGAGCAAAACATTCTACATTTAAAGAGTAGATTATACGAAAGTATAGATATAAATGTACAAACCTTAACACCTGCTTTTTAAGTTCTCATGACAAGCTGTAGACAATCCACAAGCTTCAGCTTCTCTTTCGGAAGCTTGAGATATCAATTCATCCTTTAATTAGAACATGCAGCACTGCAGTTTTTACACAAGTTTAAGTATCTTCAATTAAAAATATTTCATTAAAAAATTTGTGCGCACATTCTGCTCCTCAGATAAGTATTGAAATGTAAACAATTGTACAGAATGAAAATCAGTGCTCTAAATATCAGTTTATGTGAACCTTGATAAAACCACAAAATACTATGAAGTTTTGGTGATTCTCAGGTCTAACTTCTAAAAGAATACTCAAATATAGAGGAAAAGCTTGCTAATGTAAGTTCTGTTGACTCAGAAATGAAGAAAATAAGTTTGGTTTCTAATCCAAATGGTTTGTAATCCAAATCTTTGTTTGCTATTGTCCTCCAAAAGTTCAATATACCCATGGCTTAGAGAAACATTATTCAGACTCCATTTCTGACAATTTTGTAGAAGAAAGTACTATAATGATGATTTTCTTCACTCTTTTCCACGTCTTTTCAAAGAAAACCAGTGTCCCAGTTGCAAACATCCATCCATCCAATGTTTCCAGAAACAGTTTGAAAGACAACATAAAACATATGTTGCCTGCCTTTATTTTGTTTAGCTTTGTAATTGGTGAGCATTTTAAATTCCAGGGTACTTTATCTTTGAGCTGCAGTATGTACTTTTGTTAGAATGAAAGTAGATATGGAGGGGAGTTGGGTGGGTGTTTGCTCATTACATACCTAGTCTTCCTTTCTGGAAACAGCTAAATCAGTAAACCCAGCAAAGACACATAATGAAATCCTGAATGAGAAACTTAAGGTGAAAAAGAACAATTAGCAGTTTTTGATATATTAATGAAGTAATGGAAGCTATTTAATCAGTTGCTAGGCAAACACATTGCTAATGCTTGCATTTATCACAGATCGTTGTTCTGGCTACCAAGTTAGCAGCATTGGCCATTATACATCATTAGCTGCCTGCCAAATCTCCCTGCTGTAGCACAACTTACAAAATCCTGAGAATATTAATTATTTGTACATATATTTGTCAAAGAACAGCTCTTCAGTATTTCTTTTGATCATCCAAATGAAGTGGATTCATCACACCCACAATGCAAACCAATCTTAGGAACAGCAAAAGGGTGATCAGCGCTCTGCTGGCGACATCTGCTAGCAGAACACAAATGATAGAAGGTGCCATCCAGCAGCTTCAATTCACTTGGTACAGTAATTTGAAACACAGAATAATTCAGGTTGGAGGGAATCTCAGCAGGTCTCTAGTGCAATCTCAAAGCAGACCAGACCAGGTTGCTCAGGGCTTCATCCAATCAGGTACTGAAAATCTTCCAGGGCAGAGACTGCATGGCCTCTCTGGGCAACCTATTCCACTGCTGGATTGTCCTCAGAGTGAAAAGAAGTTTTCCTTATATTCTGCATGAACCTCTCAAGCTTCTACTTATACCCATTTTCTCTCATCCTCCCACTACACACCACTGTGGAGAGCCCAGCTTTGTCTTGCTAACCCTTTGGCAGGTACTGGCAGGCTGCTGTTAGGTCCCCCAAAGCTTTTCTAGGCTGAACAAGCCCCAGTCCCTCAGCCTCTCCTCACAGAAGTGCTCCAGCCCCTGACCATCTTGGGGCCACTTCACTGAACTCATTCCAGTTGGTTGATGTCTTTCTTGTATGAGAGGGGAAGGGGTGGCAAAAACTGGATGCAATGTCTAGATGTGCTCTAACAAGGACTCAGTAGAGCGGGATAATCCCTCCCCTCAATCTCCTGGCCGTGCCCCTGTGAGCACAGTCCACAATGTTGCTGGCCATCTCTGCAGCCAGAGCACACTGCTGGCTCATACTCAGCTTGGGCCTGCCACAATCCCTAGGTCCCTTCCCGCAGAGCTGCTCCCCAGTCAGGCAGCTCCAGCCTGTGTCCATGCATGGGGTGCATCCTGTCCAGGGGCAGGTTTTGGCTTTGGTCCTTGTTGAATTTCATGAGGTTCCCATTGGCCAATTCCTCCAGACTGTCTAGGTCCCTCTGAATGGCAGCCCAGCCTCAAGAGTGTCAACTAGCGAGTGTCAACTGGTCCCCTCCAGTTTGGTGCCATTTCCAAACTTGATAACAGTCTATTCCATCACCTCCTCCAGATCATCAACAAAGATGTTAAACAGGTCAGGTCCCAACACAGACCCCTGCAGTGCTCTGCTTGTGACAGAACTCCATGCAGATTATAAACCACTAACTGCTGCCCTCTGAGCCAAACCATCAACCCGGTTTTTTAGCTATCTAGTTGTCCACGCATCCAGGGACAGTGACTGACATCATCAAAAGCCCTTCTGAAGTTGAGGTAGATGACATTCACTGTTCTCTCCCTCATCCACAAATCCAGTCATTTTATCATAGAAGGCAATCAGGTTAGGCCTGATTTAACTTTGTTGGTTAACACTGAGGTAAAGGCAGCCTTATCTGTGTCTCCTGTTTACTGTTAAATAACCTTTCCCATTCAACATCAGGCACTTATTTTTCYTCTTCAGCCTTTTACTACTAATGTAGATGTTCATCATGTTGCTGTTAAAGTCACTTGCAAGTGTCAACTCTTYGGGAGCTTTGGCTTTCCTAATCTCACCTCTCAATACCCAGGCAAGGTTTCTAAATTCATTGTAGCCTGTCTGCCTGTATATACTCTTTTTGCACTGGAGCCCCATCAAGGGCTCCCTGCTTAGCCAAGATAATTTCTTGATACATCTATTTGCCTTTCTGACTGCCAGGATGGACCACTCTTGCACTTGAAGGAAGCTGTCCTTGAAGACCTGTCAGTCACCCTGAACTCTTTTGCCTTTCAGAGCTGCCTCCAATGGGATCCCTATCCAACCCCTAAACAAGCCATAGTCCAACTCACTTGACTCACAAGGTCTGTACTCTGCTACTCCTTCCTCACCCCCCTCAAAACCTTTAGCTCCATGGTTTTGTGGTCTTTATAGCTAAGCCTGCCACTGATTGCCACATTTCCAACCTCTTTTTCCTTGGCAGTGAATAGCACATCCAGCTATGCATTACCCCTGTCTGGCCATCTAGCAACTGTATCAACAACCTATCCCCAACACCCTCCAAAAGTCTCCACCATGTTGCCCTTCTAGCCAATGTCAGGAGGTTCAAGTTCCCCATGAGTACCTGGGTCTGCAATCCCAAGACTTCCTCAAGTCATTTGAGCTCAAGACTTGACTACTTCCTCACCCTGGTTGGGTGGTCTGTAACACTCTACCCATGAGGCTGCTACCCTCACTGACCTCTCCTTGGATCCTGACCCACAAACAAGCCAGGCTGTCATCCATCCCATAGAGAAGTCCATCATCCAAGCTGCTCTTTCATATAGAGGGCAATCCTCCCCATCATCTTCCCTGCCTTTCTTGAAGAGCTTTTATCCATCCATTGCATCCAGTTGTGCAAGCTGTCCTACCATGTCAGTTATTCCACCATTGTAATTTTGTTCCTTCTGCTTGTTTCCCAGGCTGCATGCACTTGTGTACACCACTTGGGGTTGGTGTCTTTTCACCCTATCATTCCTCAGGCGTTTCTTGTTCCCACTACTCTGCACCCTTTGCTTTCCACTCCATCCATCACTACCACACTTAACTGCCCTCCTCCATTATTCTTGTTTAAAGTGCTCCTCACTAGGTTGGTCAACCTGCTGATCAAGATGCTCTTGCCCCATGTTGTCAGGTGGATCCTGTCTCTTCCCAAAAAGCTAAATCCTCAAAAAGCAAAAACCCTGTTGAAAACACAAGCTGTACAAACAGCTGTTGACCCACAGGATCCATTTACTGCTCCCCAAGCCTCTCCCTGCACAAGCAGGATCAAGGAGACACCAGCAGGGTCTCCCATGACCTTGAACCTCACTTCCAGAGCAGYGCAGGCAATTTCAGCACACTAAAAGTCTGTCCTTAGCAGTATCATTGATGCCCACATGGGCTGGAATAGCAAAACCTGGACAAACCTCATCAGTCCTCTGCAGCATCACAGATCTGAGTCCCTGGCAAGCAACAAACCCTCTTTAACAGCAAGGAAGGTCAGTAGATCTGGGCTTCTGTTCCTCAGAGGGAGTTTCCCCAGTACTGCCGCCTGCCACTTCTTCTTGATGCTGACCAATGTTCAGGCTCACAGCTGGCTCCGATACCTCCCCGGAGAGGGCTGTCAGGACACTGAACCTATTCCGCAGTTGCATATCCAAAAGTGGAGGAACGGTCCTCCTGTTGCCAGAAGTCAAGCCCCCAGCCTTCCCATTTGCCACTCAGCTGAGTACAGTTGAGGCTGCCCCTACTTCCATGCAGTTGGGGGTTCAGTCTCATTTCTGTAGGGTCAGTGAAGATTCTGTCAATCTTTCACCTTCCCTCCCTCATGCTCTATGAGGTGTTCACCTTCATCCACCTCCCCTTAACCTGGTAACAGCTCCTCCTCCAGCACGCACCTCCTGCAGGCAAGGACATCACCTCCATCTCCCCCACCCCGGGGGGAGGCCCTAGGCACTCCCTGCAGTTCCAGACTGGGATAGCTGCGCTCTCCCTCTGGTCCAGAGCTCTGCTGCACCAGTGTAGCTGCTCCAGCATCCTGTGGTGCAGCACTGCCATTGTTGAGCAGTCCCACACTGCCTTCAGCAGAGTTTCTGACCCGCTTTTGCTTGAATGCAGTTATTTGCAGTCAGAGATGCACTCCAGGCCTGGGAGTTACGCAGCTCTCTTCCTAACACCAGTTGAGGAGATGTTTGATGCTCCAACCCCTAATTTGGGGTCATCTCAAGACAAAAGGTGTAATTTCACTGAAGTGACAGAGACTGCCAGCCCTGAGAAATTAGGATCAATATCCTAGAAAAGTATATCAGTTAAAATACGAAATAGCACACTAACCATGTCCATCCTACTCTTGCTGCTTATGAGCATTCAGCTGCCTAACTTGACATAAGTATGCATCCCAGACTATCATATTTTGTAACTGATTAAACTGTCTGGTACCATTGCTTTTTATATAAAGGGCGTGGGACAAAGGCCCCTATTGAGCTCAAAGAAATTAAAGTGTGTATCACATTATATTAGAATCTTTTGTGCATTTTGCCTGAGAGGGACAGCTATCTCTCTAAAAGAAATACATAATTGAAAGGGATGCATCTCAACAGGCCTGCCGCAATGAAATTGGAAGGTTATTTATATTAAAGAATAAATGACTACATGGCATGGCAATGGCAAAATATTACTGAGAATTAGAGAAAGCAAACATCAAGCTCTGAAGATGAAAGATAAAAATGAATAAAGAAATTTACAGCAGATAAAATACAAGAGGCCAGAAAAAAAAAAAAATTTTAGTGATTGTGAATAAAATAGTAACTGAAGGAAAAGTGCAAAGCTGACAACTAGACACATAAGTGCCGAGGATATCAGCTATAGATTTTTATCAATACATTGCCAACTCCTACACACCATTTTTCATAGGAGAACAATTCAGAAAGGAAAAAAAGGAACTTCCTTTTTTTAAAAGGTTAACCTTTAAAAAAGAATCAGAAGTTTGTAAGCTAAATTAATCCTCTTTTTACAACAGTATCTCAATAATATAATAAACTGAGTTTTTTGATTAAAATGGAATCAAAGACTATAATACAAAGTATGTCTTGGCCATGTTTCAAAAGGTCTATCTTTACTGATGTTAAAGGTGAACCTAGAGGTCAGCCAAATTATTTTTCTCTATTCAAATCATACATTGTGATCTGTACAACTGTTATTTCTTAAGTGTACATAAAACTGGTGGAACATCCTGGTGTATCACACAAATCAGAGCCTTCCTGTAAACCATACGGACCCAAGGGAACAGATATCCATCAGTGCCACAGTCATCCTTCTTCTATTGTTTAGACATTTTTCAGCAGTTCATCCTTTTGGATCCTACCAGTCCATTTCAAAATGCATCCCTCAGTCAGTTAGAACAGCCTCTCTATCTCAGTCTTCACTAACAAAACTAAGATATCCTTTTCAACTTCACTACCCTCCAGTATAGCTTTCACTCTGAACATCTGGTCCATTTTCAGAGAAAATGGGTCCTGAAGACCCTACATGCTCTCTTCTAGCTGAGAGCAGACCTCAGTCTGTAGGCCCCACTATTGTTCCTAAGAACAACATATAAGCTGAAAGGATTCAAATGTTTTTTTGTCTCCTAAAAACACCCAAACTACCACACACTTCTTGCCCCACACTACGTCCCTATAGAAGAAGGGGACCGTATCTTAAAGCAAAACTGATTCCACTCACATTTTCCTACTCTAGTTCACAAGCACCAAGACGCTTCTCTCCTGCACGAAGTCCTCTCACTGCAATTTACTGAGATGGCACAGAGGACAAAGGATGTTGGCCACTCTAGTCCAGTCTGCATTTTGCTGTTTCTTCTTCAGCTGGCAATCATGTGCTGCGTTTGGATGTGCCTTTTGTACCCCTGAGATGCTGACAGTCATCATGGTCTTCTCTCCATCCTGTCCTACCTTTGGGAATCATTTGGATTTACYCTTTTTGCTTTCCTAGAGATATAGGGGATGGTCAGGACTCCAAGCTTGTTCTTCCCCTTTCCACCATTATTTTATAATAGATTGAGTCTGGAGTCTGTTCTTGACTTTCACCAGCTGGAGGTCGTCTCATGCTTTTCCCCATGTGCATTTTACTGTTATGTGCCAACATGCTGTGATCTTGATGATCTGGTCCTTTAGGTGTTGCCTCCACCAGCCATTCTTTTAATCCTTCTTTTCTTCCTTCTGAGACTTCCATACCCAGACATTCCCCTCCAGTTTCCATTCAGAACAGGGTTTTCCTTCTTATTACAGTTTTGTACATTACATGATAAAATAACTTTCATAGAAGAAAAAAGAATCAGTGATGCAGCAACTGACTGTAGATAAATGTAGCAGAGTAATATCCAACTATATTTATACAACTAATAAAATGCAAGTGAACAGATTTAGAAACTACAAACAAGCAGCATCTCCTGTGTTCCCCATCTCCCCCTTTTTCACTAAATGCTCATATGAATTTGATACAATATTCCAATATAAGAAATGCAAGAAGTAATAGCTAGTAATAGATAAGGTCTGAATATATAACATAGAAACATAGATTTACAGTGCTTCAAAAAATCCAAAATATGTTGCCAAGTATTATGCCTGATGATACAAAGCTCATGTGGGGATAAAGGCAGCACACCATTTCCCAGTCTTTCTAGTGTTGCAATATGAAGTCCATACATGGCAAACATGGCAGATCCCATCATACAGAAAAGCAAAGTGTTAAAAAAAGTGAGTAAATATTAGACATTTTTATGTACCATTATGAAATAAAGGTTTTCCCTATTAACAAGCAGAACACTAGGACAAAATTTGACACTCAGAGCTATGTTAAAATTGAATGACAACTGGGAACTCCAGTTTCTTGATTTGCTAGGCAATATCAGCCTTCAGACACCTTTTATTTAAATACCAGACAAGTTAATATTAACAATGCCTTGGGCCTGAAACCAACATTTGGTAAAGACATGATGTTTCTTGAAGCACTTTGTACAACAACTAGGTTGTGATAGACAGCGGCTAATACAGTCAGAAGTCTCTTCCATAAGTCTGACTTTCAGCTAAGACTAATTCTAAATCACCAGACTTTGTGGGGATTTTGTCTAGGATGATGGACTTTAACTTCATGATGAACTGCAAGTCCTTAGACCTAATCAGTCCTTTCTTTGGTTGCACTTATTCTAGAAGAGTTTTACAAAAGCTGTTTTAAAAAACAAATATTCTTTTACCTCTAAGGTGGTGTTCACTGTCAAAAAGGAAACGACACTGAACATTTACCTAATAAATAGATGCTGTAGTTCTCAGTGATACGAAGGTGCTTCTGCTCCAGATACAGCCATTTGAATTACATTTTACTGTTGCTTTTCATATTGTTGCTAGCTTTTAATGTGCAGCATCACAAGGCTGTAGCATCTGCTCTTTGCCTCTTTCACAGAGCCAAAGCCAAGAACAAAATGTGGCTTATAGATATGTACCTTTTAACCTTGAACAGGTTCTGCCACTGCAGATTGGAAGAGCCTAGTCAGAAGATGCATTTCACAGCTAGAAGTTTCTGGGAACACAGTGAAGAGGTTTCACCTGACATCTGTTTTCTGGCTACTGACTGCCACAGATAGTGCTGTCACTTGGATGTTTCTTTCATCTTGCAGGGGATTTCAGTGAGACATTAGAAACGACAGAAGGAATCAGCTGGAGTCTAGCTACATTAGGATAGAGTCAGCTACATCTGTTAATAGTACCTTTGGAACAGAAGTCTGATTTCTAGCTAGAATTTCACAAAATATAAATTGCTTGCAGATAGGTTTTCAAGTAAAAATAACATTTAAATTCAAGGTTAAACTGTAAAAAGAAAAATATGCATACAACTGGAAGGCAGGCTTCCTTGGACAGGTTCCTAATGATATTTCTTTACATACAAGTAAGATAAGAGCTATAGATAACATTCATTTATAAAAATTCAAAAGCACATCACAAAATAGGATTGGGATTCAATATCTTTTCTTGAAACTTGCTTCTTTCTAGATCAGTAGATCCAGTACTTATCTCCACTTGAGATTCATATTCCAAAATCTGGTGCCAAAGTTAGGTAGTGATAGCCTCTTTCAATAAGAGCATTCCTTTCTTTAAAATTTGGAAAAATGCATGTTAAACCACTCTCCCCAGAACCAGAAGACACCCAGGTTCAGTCCCCTTCTCAATCTGTGAGGGTTCATACCTCCATCTTCTCCTTCCCTGTAGGGGGTCTTGGTTAATATCTGGCTACAGGCTTCAAGAGCTCTCCTCCCTTTCTCCTACATTCTTTGGATCTTGATTGCAGCAGCCTATTTAATAAAAAGGAAATGCACTAATTCCCACTGTCAAGACCTTGCACTTTCAAAGGGTGAAAAAAGCTACTTAGGCATTCAGGAAACTCTTCCAGTAAAAGCTCAGGAAATTAAATGCTTGTGGGGTGAGACAAAGACTTTGAAGACGTGTTTTCACATTCAGGCATAACTCTGAAAGCTTATCTTACTTGCCTTAACTGATACAGTTCCCCATATTTAAAAAATTGAGATGTCACTCCTTTACTACCTCACATTGCTGTGGCAAAAAAGAAATACATTAAAGACCGTGAAGGGGAGCATGACTGCAAGACAATAGGATTTGTATGATTTAACTCAGATAAGGAAACAAGTCCCCCATCTGCCTTCTTGCCTCAACACTTCTGCTTCCCTTCCTCATACCTTGTACCAATCATACTGATTCAGTCTGTGCACCTCTAACCGATCACCCAGATACACAATCAGAGCAATATTTAAAATGGCCGCATTGTCGGCTTGCTTTTTCCTAGTCCTCCTTATAACCTCAGCAGCAGGAGATGACCTTTTCTATTCCATCTTTTGACAGTCATGCGTAGGTAAAGGGTGGTTTATCTCCTCTTTCCTACAGTTTTTATTTCAATCCTTATTTCTCTTCCCATACAGTCATAATCATTCATTCAATAAAGCATATTACAACCATCCTCTTTCCTTTAAGCCTAATATTTCTTTATGTAGGAAAGATAACTTGTCTATTAGAGGCTAAAACTATTGCAAGTTTAATATCTTTTATGTACTAGTGTGTGAGAGCTTAAGAAGAGAAAACATTTTTAAATGTGAAAACTAATGACAATAAGGAAAAAAAGATGAACTGACTTACCAGTTTTCTGAACAATCTCATCTAGAAGCTAACAAATACATCAAGCGTCAAGCCACAGGGTAACTCCTCCAAAGTTATGAGCATTTGACACTAACAGCCAATAACAGAAGTGCTTTCTCAACCTTAACAATCATGATAGAGAGAAACTAGACAGATTGAATGCTACTTCATCACACAAAGAACAGGGAAAGAGCCATGGGCAACTGCCTGGATTGCTCAAATAATAAGCTGCAGTCAGTATAATACCTATAACTTGGTGAACAGAAATAATGAAGCAGCACCAAAAAGTAAAAAGAAAAGATCAATTTGTTTGTCCCCAAGTTATCGCAGCTCCCACTTAAATGCCCCCATATAAAACCCCAAACTTACACTACAAAGGGCTCAGTCTGTTTATGGTACTTTTCAGCTGTCAATTGTACCTGAGTAACAGACAGTAAGATTGAGCCTACAATGCATACGTACAACATCAAGCGACCTGAAACTTAACTGGTATAGGGTGAAAGAGCCCTCAGAAAACACAAAGAAAATATTATTTCAGACAGTACTGCTGATTTTTTTTTTTCCTGTAGCAATATGTTTTAACTTACTGTACCTGCAAGTTATGGGTAGTGGATGAGAATGCCAGTCTAAGCAAGATGGATGACAGATGGACTGCTTTTATAACGCTGCCAATAAACTTTACAGTAGAAAACTTGTATAAAAACAGCAATGCTATGGCAATATTATAGTTATAAATACACCTGGAAAAATACTTGTTCTTCATGAGACAGGGAAAAATTTTCTTTTGTCCTATATTACTTTATTAACTCTTAAATCCTTGTGATATATTATAGATGACAGTTATCAGGTTTTTTATTTTGAAGATAAAGATGGTCAGCTTTAAACAACATTTGTAAGTAGGTTTGACATGCTATTAATAGCCACCAGTGATACAAATCAAAAAGTCTAAATGCATGTAATAGCTGCAAAACTTAAAGTCCTGAACTTGAAAAATTTGAAATGTCATACAGTTAAGATTTAAATGCATATTTCTCTCCAAATGGATATTTATATTTGAACCTGTATTTCCTTCTCTCTGTAGATTTGCTGTGCAGATTTCACAGGTAGACAATTCACAATGTTTTATGACAAGCAACTCTCTAACAATCATCCTAGTGTATGCAAGGGAAGATATATGAGAAAAAGCTTGACTTTTGTGGAAGAAAATATTATTTAAGTAATATTATCTAGAACACAGTATTTAAAAATTTGTACCAATTAAGATTTTAAATATATGTGCATTTTTAAAGTACTTGGTCTTTCATCATGCCTTCTTTAAATGAAAACTTTTCTTCTCTATCAGATCAGTTTTGTTCTTGAATCACTTAAAACTCATGGATGAAAATGAGTATTAACATCTTTTTTTCTTCTGTTTCACATTGTATTTCAGTTCTTCCCCTCATTTGGTACTTCAGAAATCAATCATGAGGGACCCTCAAGCTAACCTCATAGCTAGTTATGAGTAGTAGTGATGCTTGGCATATCACTATATTTTAAGGAAGCCTGTCATCAGTATCCCCTTCTCATTTCTTCAGTGCTTGCAATCTGTTTTCCTTTAAGCATTTCACAATGGTATGTAGAAAAACAAAAATACACAAAATACATAACCAAAAATGAAATAACTCACATTTTTGGAATAAAATGTTTTGATATTCACACTTTCCTTTTCCAATATGGCTATTAACTACCATATTCTTTACCGAATGAAATCATTTCTGTGTTCCTGACAACTTCAGTTAATTTTTTTTGCCCAAATGGTCAGTTTTCCCTCACTTTGCCAAATGCTGGATAATTTGAATAGTTTTCTGAGCCAGGAATCAAGTTCTGTTTTAATTCAAATAGATATTTACAATAGAAGATATTTTGGGAGAAGAATAATGGGTAATATTCTTTCTCATTTGCCATGAAGCCCTGAAGTCCCTTCATGTGTAAAAAAAGTCCTGTCGAGACCATGAAAATGCAATTTTCTTCCTAATAATCCAGACTTAACTGCAAGGCCTAAATGCAAAGCGCATACCAATATATATCAGATACTTCGTGATAGCTCATTAGCTTATGAAACACCAAGAGCATAATGTAAAAAAAAAAAAAAAAAAACCTATCCTAATAAAAAAAAAAAAAAAAAAAAGTCCTATCCTTAAACTACTGTTTTAATGACTACTACAGTTTTAAAGGCTATGTTATCAGCAACCTAAAAAAAAAGAAGCAAAAAGCATCAAAAACCTGAAACCAAATCTTGCAAGATATTTGCCCATCAGTTGGACTAGATCTCTAGATCAGTGGACCCTCAAATTCAGGAAAAACAAAACCTTGTTTTTCCATAATTAAATTACAATAATGTAAGCATTCACTGGTGACACTTAAAGTTGAGAACCAAAGCAATTGTTACTCATCAGAAGAGATGAGATAGACAAATATAAACATTTTCAAAACAAACATACTTTTGAGAATGTTATGTACAACATAGATAAACTTAACAGACTTTATAACTGAGAATACAAGGGGAAAACAGAATACCCTCACCTCAGCCTCAATAACTCATAACTACACGGGATCACATTAAACATTAGTTCTTCCTTTATAAGACCCTATTTTCTAAAAGTAGCATTTCAAAGACTGATTTTCTCTTACTTCCATGCCAAGCAATTGCTTTTCAAAAAACAAAACAAAACAAAACAAAACAAACAAACAAAAAAACCTAGGGTATTTCCCAGTTTTTTCTATCAACCATTTTTGCTGAAAAAAGTTTTTTGTTTTGTTACCAAAAAAAAAAAGAGTTCTTTTGCTCTTCATTCCCTCCCCAATCTCATTTCCAGAAAGTTTGACTCATGGAAAATGTCTGTTTCATCAAAAACATGAATTTTTTTTCATGCTTTTTTTTTTGTTCACACATCACATGCAGTTTCTTCATATCCTTTTTTTTTCCTTATGAGGTTATGTCATCCAGTTTGTATTTCACAATTTGGATGAAGACTGTAGGACTTAAAATGCTCAAAAGCTCAGCAAGAGAAAGGAGCATACAGAGTTTATCACAGGAGCTCTAGCTCCATGAGCCCAACTACTAGAAAAGAACTCAGACATAAGATACACAAATCTTACAAGTAACCAGAAAAATATTTCTGATCACAATATTTATTCTTGAACAGAAACTTCTTTGTAGTGAAAATCTTAAATATCTGCTCAGGAGCCATATTTTTCCTCATTTTTTCTACATAACCATCCTCCCTTTATGTTCAAGGGTAAAGCTAGGTTTGCTCCATTTTGCAAGGGCTGGTAGGCACAGAGATTTATCACAGAAATTGCCATGGAACAAAATCCTTCTAGGTACCTTTATTACAAGAATGCAACAAATATGCAATACTGACCTAACCTGCCAGTCATCATAGCTACGGCCCTACTGGCTATGTCAATAAGGAGGGAAAAAAAAGAAATCATGTCTTTAATAATGCTTACTTAAACTCAGTCTTATCTCTGATTTTGATGCACATAATCAGTTCAAACTCACTAGTGTCATTACTGAGCTATAAAAAGCAAAGGATGCAACTTGCTCATTCTTAGTCATGTTAAGTGACTGCTAAGTCCTGTCTAAAATCCACATTTACTGTTCTTAATCCTTAAAAGCAGACCCTTATTCCAAAACAGGAAGAAAAACCACCAAAAACAATAACAAGAAAAGAAAATGAACCACAGAAAATAATAATCAAGTACAATTATAACACAAGAGATTTGTACTTCAAGCAGAAACATACTTAAGCTTTCTTGGTAGACCATTGTTGGTAGGGGAGGAAAGAAGCGACTCCTATGCTAAGAAAAAAGCCTGTTCTTACAACCCAACATTGCATTTTTTGATCACTTTCCTTCAGGGAACAATTTGTGAGGAACAAGATAAAACCCATTTGGCAACCAAGCTCGGAACAATTGTAAAGTTTTTTCAGAGTCTAACAGGATTTATTTGAAAGCTATTTGGTAAGGTTGTCTATCCTGTGGTAGCTATTTTTAATTTTTGTAGTGCAAAGATGCTTCACTGTATCATATATACATGTTTTGCACCAGATAACACCATTCCCAGAACTGCAAAACCAGCTAGAGAAGTGAAGTAAAATCAGCACTTTTGGGGTGGGGGAGGGGGGATCTTTAGCAAAAGAGACACCACATTGAGAAGTCTTACACAAAACAAAGAGGTTAAAATTCACAATAGCTAAGTGGTGAAGGTAAGCAAAGATATTTTTAATTCTCACTGCACCCCCAAAAGCCCCCAAATCCACAATACTATTTCTAACTCCAYTATGCATTGCTAAATTGCTACCTTTACTCCTGTAGAACAAAACTAGCAATGACAAAAAGCAATAGATTAGAACTGCTTATTGATTAGAGAACATCACAACTGAAAGACTGAATGTTTTTTGTATTTAAGTGTCTCATAGCAATTAAAGGGGAAAAGTATTTCCTTTATTCTGCCTGGGGTTCCTTTTATTTTCCACAGACCTATAAAATTTTAATACTTAATATATTTTAAAAAATTTGTGTAGAGATAATGTTCATCTTATTCACTGTCTGGAATCATTCCTGAATAAGTTATTAGAGCTAAGGTGAGGAGTAACAGTTTTCAGTGGTAAGTAGTAAGAGGCTGTACTTTTCTTCTTCAGTTTAAAACTGAATTTGTAAATTATAGATGAATCAATAGGAACATACCATAGCATTTGTTTCCTTTTTGACAATAATAAATGCTAGTTCTCAGCTATATGAGATATTCTTTTATCAACAGTACTATCAATTTTAARTTTTGATACATAAATGCAATTTCTTTATCCTAGTGTTGTTATACTTCAGCCATTTAAAGGCAGTTTTATTTTTTCAACTATCACTTATCCCATGTTAATTAAACATAAAATAATCAGACATATTGAAGGAAAAAAGTGCTTCAAACAAGTGTTTTCTCACAGTTAGCTCGTAAGATTCCCTTAAAGCCTTCCTCTCATTAATATGAATATATTCAGTATTGCTTTCATGTTTCAAGGCAAATCCATGTATTAAATTAACGGTTGGCTACAGTATTAACCACACACAACTGAAAAACAAGATTTTAAACACCTGGTGTAGAGCTGTGCTCCGTGATGAGGTGATAGAGGTGTTAACTGATTGACTGACAAAAAACAAAGCGATTCAGATGTGCCCCTTTAGATAGTCCCTGAGGCTGCATAGGTAGACAAGGAGGATGAGATTGCTTCACACAGCTGCTGCAGCCCTGTGAATGGGCATGTCTAATGCAGGTACTTGCACTATCAGAACAGCAAAAATTATGTCAGAAACACCAAACTAATTTTAGGTGTAATTAAGAATATATAAATGAGGTTTCCTGAGTGCAATCGCGGCAGCTGACAAAGTTACTTCTCCCAGCCTACCACCATCTGTACCCTTTCGGTCCCCCCCACCAATCATATATTGTTGCCTCTTTAGGACTATGCCTGCATTAGCAAGTAACTTGGCACAAGAGGAGAAGATTGGTATATCAAAACAGTAGGTACTGAGGCTCTTCATATCTCTGTTAAATGAGGCTTAGGAGGCTTCACGTTAGGTTAGTCCCCTGACAAAACATCCTCATTTTTCACATGGTTCAATGCTATCTAAAAACCAGGCCTGCTGGGAAGGACATCTTTGCTTCCTTAACTGAAGGCCTTGTGTGAGAAGTACCACACTGTGCTTTCATCTGTTTTCACGGATGAAGGAGGCAGTCAGTGCTTCTGCCATCACTGCTCCTATAAAAATCTCACATACAAATGGTTTCCATTCCTGTCTGTGTAACTTCCAGGTGAAGCCGTAGTACCAGCTGCGCACATAGTACCTTCACCCATTCTGGGTCTGAACAACCTCCATTATGTAAAAGAGGGCTGTGGCTACAATAGCTGTTCTGGAAAAACAACTCAAGTGAACTGACATCCACCCTGCCAGGTCTCCTCTTCTATAAGGAACAAAGCACATGCACACACACAGTGAGTATATGGGAGCTCTCGCCACTCACAGCTTGCCCGCAGTCAACCAGAGGTCCTGGGCCTGGGAAACAATCACAGGCTATTGGGACTAAAGCACTTTTGGGACMACCAGAAGCAGGTACAAAACCTTTGAATGCACAAGGGTCCAACTGATACCCTCTGTCACCAGCTTACACTATGCCTTCACTAGCCATGCCTCACATTTTGAAAACCTATAGTTGTGCTCAGGCTGGTGGCTGCCACCCTCCAAAGGCTCGGAATACCAGCCACCAGTGGGTAACTATTTTGGGACGGAAAGTCCACCCGGGGAAAAACGATGATCAGACCACCATCCAAACTCTCATAATTCAAGTACAAGTACGGCATACTGACAGTATCATCCAGGCCTTTTCTCTTTGGATTTTATGTAGACCTGGGGAGTTACACGGGCAATCCATGTTCTTATGCAGTGCCCAGCCCAGGAAGGATAGGATTTCACATACTCTCATTCACTGTGTTCTCACTTTATTATCACAGATTTTAGCAGACCATAAAGGGAGGTTTACAGGGATTATCCTACCTGGCTACTGCAACATACATTTTAGCATGTAATTTTGACAATACAAAAGAAATACAATGCCCTTATTCTAACCTCATAGGAATGGTTTCCTCAGTCTCCAGAGAAAGGTCACATTGCACCCAAGCATTTGTGGCCCCCCTGGAGTTTCCACAGCTTGAGGAAATGGAGGTATCTGCATGTTCTCAGCCTCCTATAATCCCCTTTGCACACAGAATTCTTCGCAAACAAAAAAACTCAGTAAGTTAAGCCAGTAACCAAGTATTTTCTCATGAATGTTGGAAAGCTACCCCATATGCTTTATGCTAAAACAAGACAGCAGCTTCACAGAACACTTAACTACTAACTAAACATACCTACTTCCAGCCCCCATATTTATACATTTCTTTTCTTTCCTTCTTTTCCTTGATGGACTCAGAACCTACAATGCACAAATGTAGCTCCAGTGCTACTGATTGCCCTCTGTCTACCCTTGTTTTTTCCCAAACACCCTGGTTTCAGGAACAGGTGGCGAGCATATCAAACAAATAAAATGCTTTGACTTCTTAATGGTTCTTGGGATTTCTTAATTTGCCCTGATCTCTTTGTGTGCATGGCAGCATTAGGAGCCCATTAAAATGAATCTTTTCCTCCCAGATTTTTTCTCCTCTATTTGCTATTTTGCAAGCAATGCTATATAGGTATTTGCAGTTTACAATCAGGCAAAAATCAGGAAATATGGTACTGATAAGGACTGATAATCTCTAAATTTCTAAATATAATTTCTTAATGAGAAGGAAAGAGTTTAGGCAATGTGATAGTTTGATTGTCTGATCTCAGTTTGCCTATTATATCCTTTTAGAAAAGTGAGTGAATTAGATTAACTCTTAGAAAGATCACTTCTTTGCTGGTAAACAGCTGAGTCTTTGGTGGAGAAGGCTCCAGACTGCAAACTGTGCAATAGGAGTAATGAGAGAGCCATGGCCAGGAGCATGCAACACAAGTTGCAAGAAATTGTATTGAGGAGCAAGGAACAGACACAGCCAGACCTTAGAGTGGATGGACAGAAGTCTTCCTAGGGACCAGGAAGGACTGGGCAAAGTTGCAACTCAAAAAAGTAAGAAACCTAGCCTGGAGTTGAAGACTGGCTCATACAGAGTTTTCTTTATTTAAAACATGAAGCATGGTAGTTTCTATCTTAGTAAAACCTGCATTTTTTTAATACAAAGGTTTTGTTTTGTTTTGTTTTGTTTCCTTTTTATGCCTTCTTTTGGGAGGTAGCTATAGGGAAAAGTTTCCAGYGTACTCACTGCAAAGAAGGTTCCATCATTGTAGCATCCATCAGGTATCACAGCAGAGTACCTAACATGAAACAAAGACAATCTATGATCTTTGTTACACTATTTCCAGTAGGGACAGGGCTTAGTGATCTCTGAACATATATGAAATCAAGGTATTGAGGAAGTAAAACTAATTACCTTGCTACTTGGGCAAGACTGAGCTTAAAATCATATCTGCCCCTTTGATCATTTCTTTTCACTATAATGTATTGAAAAAGTCTTACATTTCCTGATTTTAATTCTTTTCCAAACCTACCAGAGCCCCACTGCAAAGCAGGGCTGAATATTCAGAAACCTACAGCAACGACTCGTGAAATTAGTACCACAAATCTGGATATGCTTATGTGTAACTTATTTCATTTTACACGCATATGTCAGTTTTCTTTCAAAGGTGATCACAAGCAACCAGAAGGACGATTACTGTCTCAGATATCTATATCTGGAAATGACTGTAGAATTTTATAGAAAAAATGTAATTCAAAAATAAATTCCAAAAATATCCCAAGCCAAATGAATTTTTTGGTGATCATGCATCTCTTCCTCAGAACTAACATCAGAGCAAGTCTCCCCATGGCTGAACAYGAATGAATGAATGAACATGAACATGGCATGAACATGGCTGTTCATGGGCCTTATGAAAAAGAACTTGGAAAACACTATGTATTGTCCTAATAGGTGACATCCTCTGTAAAAAGCAGCAATTTACTTAATTGCTTCTATACTATCTAAAAAGGGAATCAAATAATGGCAGTAAAAATAACTATAACCAAAAAGAAAAGCACTGTAAAAATGTCAAGTTTGCACTGATACAGGACATTTAAGGAGTGCTATTTCTAATATTTTCATTGTAAAGAAATAAAACATAATTCAAATGTTATGAGGTGACAAACTCAGTGCTCTACTTGAGTAGCCTTGGACTGCAAAGACTGATGTACTCATAAAAGCAAACCTCAGTAACCTTAGAAAATTGGTAGCGAGTAGTCCTCTTARCAGGTAAGACTAAGGAAAAAGTAAATTTGTGAAAAGCTGTAAATTCTTCAGAGGAATAATACTGAGAGCATAAGCAGAGAAAGCATAGAAAGTTTAGTAAGAGATCAACTTGATTAAAGTATGAGTTCTTCATTGGACGCAAATACAGGAAGGAAGCATTTAGAAAGTAAAAATTAGGACAGATTACTGAGGACAAAAATAAAGCTTATGCATGGGAGAAAAAAAATGAAAGGTCAAGACACAAATGAGATGCAATTAGTAAAAGGCGTAAGAATGACAAGAAATCACTTTCTAAGTAGAAGAGGAAGACCAAAGAATGCATTGTTCTGCTACTTATCAAGAAGGAAAGCTATGAACAGATAACACAGAGAAGGCTGAAGCATTTAATGACTTTCTTGCATCAATCTGCACTAAAAACATCCATTAAAGAGAGGTGCCTAGCATAATTAATACCAGCAACAAAGGGGGAAGATCTCAACATGGAATAGGGAAGACATGGGTTAGAGAGTACTTAGATAAGTTAAATCAATGTGATCTGTTGAACTTCATCCTAGGATACTGGCTAATGCAATCGAAGAACTGTTAGTAGTTATCTTTGTGAACTCTTGGAAGATGGCTGTGGTACCAAAAGATTTGAAAACCTATACTTAAAAGGAGAGAAAAAAAGAAGCTGTAGAATTATACAACAGTTGGTTTGACTTCATTCCTCAGAATAAAATAATTAAAAAATAAATAAACACTGTTTGTAAGCAGTGTGAAGCCAACAAGGGGATGAATGAGAGCCGATGTAGATTTGTCAAGACCAAGTCCTATCAAAACAATGTTTCCCTCTTCCGACAAGGTAACAATAGGGGAACATCAATAGATATTACATGTAGGGCAGAGATGGCAAAGAAGGCAAAAAAGAAGCAACACTACAGAGGCCAAGTCTGGAACTTACAGTGCTACATTACCTATATAACCTTAAAAAAAAGGAAATTGTGTGTATATGATTTAGTTGTGATGTAATTGAAAGCTAAATGTGAGGTGCATGTATTCCTTAGGAAAGAGCTAAGTTATATATCTGGTTAACTCCTTAGATCTATGTGACGAAGGGAGTGACCAAAGCAAGCAGCTGAACATGGACAAGGATCAAACCAGGATACGTCATTTGACTTATAGCAGCTGAAGAAAATAAATCATATGTCGAAGAGACACAAAATTTGGCAATACCATATAGGATAGTCAAAGCTACATAAGGACTGTGTTAACCAAATGCCTGACATTAATAATGATTGGCTGCATGTTGGTGGATGGATAAAGGACTGAATCAACTAAGAAATTCATGTAAGACACAGGTGAAATGACATAACCAAGAGGAGAACATGTGACACAATGTGATAGGAATAACCAAATACTTAAAAAGGGAAATTAGATGTGGCTAAGGCAAACTCTTCCCTGAAAGGAGTATATTGGGAACAGATTCTGCAGCAGGCAGCTAAGGCCAGCATCTGAGCAATAACACCCTGGACAGTTGAAAATGAGCCAGAGCCTAGAGACTGTCTGGAGTGTAGGAATTCCTAAAGTGCCTGGAGGGGCCAGGTGTCACTGGTACTGAATGGTCAGTAGCATTTAATAACATCAAACCCCGAAACATCATGGTGGCTTTAGATGCCATCTCTATGAGCAAACCACAGTAAAAGAGCAAAGACAGAACCACTATAATATGCAAATCTGTCTGGGTAATTCTACTGGAAGAGAGCTGGTTCAGTGGTAAAAATGGGTCTGCCTTGGCTCTGATTTCTCTGTATGTTTTCATTAATAACCTGGATGCTGGAATAAATAGGAATATAAAAATAAGAACAAATAATGGGGGAAGYATAGAATACTACAGTGCAGCAGATATAACTGACTGTATTGATATAGGGTATAAAGCAACTAGAACTTGATAATCCTCCAAAAAAAGGATCTGGGGTTTATAGCAGATGACTAGCTGCTGATGTGTTGACATTATGCTTTTACAATAAAGACAAATATCACATGGAATTTGATGAACAGACTTACAGACTACTAATCAGATGAAGTAATCCTCCTACTTTATGAACACTGGTAAGGCCTCAGATGGAATAGTGTATCCAGCTTTACATTCACGTTTCAGGAAAGATGTGAATTTATTGTAAAACCATAGGACAGCAACAAACATGATAGAAACTAAAGAAGTTCCTCAGATAGGACCCTAAGTGAGTCAGGGTTTTGAAATGAGTCTGTGTCTACTTTTTCTTTATAGCGAGATCCCCAAAAAAGAGCAAATGGTTCTTAAAGTCAGAAAAGCCAGAGTTTATTAAACTATTAACTAGAATTCCTAGCTTTTTAAATACAAACAGAACAGAAATAAAAAGGGTTTATATGCAATGCTGTCTCTCCCTACCTGCTGCATCCTTGCTTCCAGCCTACTCCATGACTAAGTTGCAATAAATTGTTCCCAATCCCTTGTGCTCCAACACCTCTGAAACTTGCCAGTCTGCTCCTTGTTCTCGGGAGCTCAGGTTCTCCTCCTCCCACAGACTCCCACATCTTTAGTGTGACTTTCTCACTCGCTTCTTCTGCTTACCACAGCTTGCATTTTCCAGAAGCCCTACCAGGCTCAGCTGCTCCCCAGGAAGAAAGAGGTCCCCTCTGTCTCCAGATATGTATCTGAGTTAATCCCTCTCCTGAAAGGAGCATAACGTGCAAAATGAGAAGAACCAAATGAAACAGACACAAGATACCATCTGTCCCACTCCTGTAAGCACTCATCAGAAATAATCTGTTCTCCATTGCACGTACGAAGAAGAAAAGCAATAATAGTCTTAAATTTCAGCAAGAAAGGTTCAGGTTAGAGACAAGGTAAAAATGGCTGACAAATATACTGAAGCACTGGAATAGATTACTTGGAAGACTGGAGTCTCTCTCACTGAAAATACTTTAAAAAAGAGTTAGCTCTACATCTTTCAGCAATAATATCAGTATAACTCACCTACAGAATATAAGGATAGGCAAGATGACCTCTCAAGATCGTATATAGTATTATTTTTTTCAGATTTACTCAAACGTATTTTAAAAGTCTATGATTTTATCAGGATGTTGATTTCATTAGATGTTAAAACTAGAGTGCAATTTTGCATATTCATGATTACAGTGGACTGAGTGAACCTGAAAATCACACAGACTTGGGGGTGACATGAAAGCATGCGAGCAGGGAAGAAGCTACTTTAAAAATGTATATTACTTGACTAAGAACTACTTGAAACTTAATGCTTTCAAAGAAGTTGTGCTTTGAAGTTTTGAGTTTGCTTGACTCTTATACTGGTGGGTATGCACTAAAACTTATTAAATCTGATGTGACATGGAACCACCGCAGTCTGTGCAGGATATTAGGCAACCTTTAAATTCAGTGGTGAAGGTGGACAGAGAAAAAGGGCAGTGTAATGCTTGCAATCAGTTTTGCTTTGTGATAGATATTTCCCCCCCTAGAATTGGAAATGTATGAACAATTCAAAAGTTAGATATTAGTGTAGCGGATTTTGAAAGAATTAAGATTTTATTTAAGGTTTTCATATAGTTGTGCAGCTACTGGAAATGATGTAATTGTTATATAAGAAAATCATCAAATTTTATACCACAAGAAAGCAACAGGCTTATTTTTTTATTTTTTTTTTTTTATCTTTAGTCTAGAGATACAATCCTTATGTTTTTGGTGTTGTTGTATTTCCCCATGGTCTTTCTTCCAGCAGAGACCAGGATACAAGGTGGTGAGCAGCAACTGAAATCTGCCTCCAGCTATTTCAATATTAGTTAGTTGTCAACATTTCTTCTAAATGATACTTCTTACTTGTTCCTGAATTTACCTGTACTTATAGCAGGTTCAATGCTTAAAAACAATACTCTAAAATAACATTTTGGCATCTCCAAGTCAGTTTTACAGCAAACTTCTGTATGATATGCAGTCTTTATGTTATCTAAAGAAATATATCACTGCCATATCCCACACAGCTCACTGGACTTTTTTTTTTTTCCGGCTGAGGTATGTAGCTTCAGTATATGTGTAGAGAATATTGTAAATGACGCTTGTGTCATCCACTTACTTCCAATATTACCCAGAATGACATTTGTGACACTCATAAGGGAAAAAAAAAAGAATGCTTATCAGATTGAAAAGCTCAGGTACCGCTACAATGTACAACCTTACAACAACATTTCAACCAGACCTGTACACTGTTCAGACAGCAAGTTTGAAAGCATGGGCTTAGGAACAGTTGCAACAGGACAGGTAGGTTCACACATGCATGGTAATTTAGTATACTGCTGGGCACTCCTAGATGGTCTATCTATATGCAGACTTTCCACCTGCCTGGATTGAAGACCATCCAAGATAAAACCGGATCCCATCATGTTTACAGCTGCTTCAAAACCTATTCCTGCAGAGCATTAGCAAAAAAAGGATGGAATTCTGGCTCTGCTAATAACAGAAAGGAGCAATTCACATCGTATGTGTGTGTGTATGCGTGTGTGTGTTTGTGTGTTTTCCTGTCTTACCTGTTTGGAAGGAAGTTGTAAAGAGACTCTCACTTAGGTGTACAAAATAGCATTAATAACATCACTCATATTACATTTGCAGGGCCACCCCAGAGGGGAAAGAAAGTTGTCATCCATGCAGGGTTGAAAGGAAGTTTTCTGAGAAGCCATTATCAATCTKCATAATAATTTTTTGTAAATTGGATAATAATTTTTTTATGAACATGGGCCTGGTCCTACAGAGCAGAGAGGCCCTTTTATACAACTGTCACACAGACAGAGCTGCAGCAAGGGAAGGGAAGTTGCTCAGAGCCAATTAGATATTACACATAAATGAGCCTTCCCCACTTTGAGGTTCATGAGTTCTTTCTCTTCTGCACAGAAGTATGTTAGAAATTAAAATCCACTTCTGGATGCTCTTCTTGAACTAGGGCTAAAATTATCTCAGGGAATTTAGGAAGGACGTGGGACCATTAGACCCCTTTAAATAGGAAATAGATCAGGACATAGTAATTGAAAGGAAGTGACCATATCTGCTTTGGACTTTCACTCTGCCGCTAAAGTTCCTTAGAGATTGATCTTGACTGACCGTTCAGTTTTAGTACTGCCAGATGAGCTGGTGCCTTACGTGTCTGTATCTGTTACACAGTTTATAATCTGTTGTGTCCAGTATATGATTCCAGCAGAAGTTATACCTTCAACTTATACATCAATTTATCTCACCCCTGCTTCCAGAGATGGCACTGAAAAGGAGGGGAGAGAGATACTACAGAGAGCTTCTCTGCAGTAAGGTCCAGGAAATGTTTTTTTCCCAGCAGGGAATGGACACTGTTGTGTTGAATCTTTCCAAAAGATGTTTTAGGACATATATTTAAACCTGTAACAGATTTGAGGCTGTGTTTTAACCCTTTCTTTCTCTTCTTGTATTACACAATTTAAAAAATGCATTTTTCTGGAAAAAAAAATCACAAACTTATGCCATTCAGCTGAGAAATATCTGTCTCAGCTACCCAGCATGAAAACGATTATTATTAATAGAAGACACTAAATGCAAGCTGAGTTTTCAGCAGGATTATTTCATACACACTTTAATGGACTTTCTGGATTTGTAAAGTGTTCAGGTGCCTATTCCTTTATGAACTAAATTCTCATGCGGCTTTAGAGCCTACATAATGCTTGATAATATTCTCCTCTGGGAAAGTGGAGAGAACAGCTTCAAGGTAGGTATTTCTGTTTTACACCAATTACCACCACCCAAAACATCAGGACAATTCAAACGAGCTGTGGGTCACTCCTTCCTGTCTGCCAAGCAACAGCTCGTCACACAGGAACAGAAAGTATGTTTTAGGCCATGTCCGCTACTCTGGCATATAGCACACTGTTCCCTCCAGACTTATCTCTTGGAAAAAAAGGCTTTGGATGGGCTGCAGATAGGTGTGCTAAGTCCCGTGGCAGGGATAACTTGATATCAGATGTGTAATGTGCACAGAGCTCTTACATGACTTTGTATAAACCTCTGAATTTTAGGTCTTTGTTTATATATTCAACAGCATTTCCTCTGCACTACCATCTTGAATAATAGCACAATTAAAATTCTGGATCATTATTTTTAATGAAGAGAGAGTAATTAGGATTCATAGTTAGATAATCAATTTGCAGTCAAGTCCAGAGGTAAGAGAAAGGCAGCTTTGCTGTACTGTAGGAAAAGGGTACATTGCAACAGGTCCCCCTATCTGCAACACTGTGAGAAACCATGGCAGGCCACGATGACCACAGCAAGGAGCAATGTCAAAGCTGTGTACATTTCTCTGTATCATCCACAAATGTGGAGGAAAAGAAAGATCAGTTCTTACAGAGGCCACCTCCTTCTGAAGAGAAGACCTATAGTAAAAAACATGAGTACAAAGCAGAGGAGGAGTTCCTTCCATCCCATTTACACCGTAACACTAATGTATGGCATTGACCAGTCTTTCACAAAACTAGAAAAAATGTTACTTACCACACTCTTAACACTTACTCATTTTTATTTGGACTGGAAATTGTTCACAATTTAAAGCATACTAGAATTCTAGAACTATGTAAAGAGAATTCTAAGCCACAAACAGAAATTATTTTCTATTATTTATTATAGTTTAATGTTTTATTATTTTTTTAAATAATCTTTTTTGTTTAGATGCTGACATAGATATTTCAAAGGACCACATCCTGAGACGAAACAGACATTTTTTTGAATTCACCCCAACATGATTCTTCAGATCAGAGACTATTGTTAAATATAAAGTTAAGCTTGCCGTTCTTCATTTTCTCTGATGATTTATGGATCAAAGCATCACTTGTTTGGATCTCTTTAAAGACAAGAGTTGCTTTAAAGGACTTTCACAGGGGTTACTTTGTGAAACTGGAAGCCTCCCAAGATGTCTGATCTTGACTAATGGCCAAGATGAAGCTGTGTCTGAATTTTAAATGACTACACAGCCTCCTTCTCAGCACGCTTTAAGGGTCCACTCATGTAGTCTTTATGCACACAGAGTTCACACTGATTTTAAAGGAATGACACATATATAAGAAACTTAGAATTAGATCTTTTTCTGGGTGTATATAGAAACATTTCTCCTGCTCCTATGCAGTATGCCCATCAATAAGAACAATCCATGCCTGCATTTGCAATACAGTTTAAAAGAAACCTTTGCAAAATCATTGTCTTGGCTCAGACTGGAACATTACTAACATAACAAAGTAACAGGAAGCAAAATGATGTCATATGTTTCGGTTAGATTAACGGCAAGATTGTTCCGAAGGTATCCTGCAGAAACAGCAACCATCATTTCAGAATTTGATTGGTGAGGTTTCTAAAGCAAATTCCACAGAGTCCTTTTATTTTATTCCCTTARTTATTATGCTCCAAACCATAAGTACCTGGATAAGACAAGATACCATAGGCACCTCTTTATCACTGTTTAAGTGTAGCAAATGAATTATTCACTAGGAATATTTTCTCAGTCCTAGTAAATGTAATGGAAATCTGTTCTTTAAATCCTGCACATTAGATCCTGGAAGACCCTTCCCTGAATGCAAAGAAGACACTGAAATAAAGAGAACAAAGTGAGATGAAAGGAAATTAAGAACATTGGGATGGTGATTTATCATAAAGACAAAGGAAAATATACTTATGTTTTCATGAGTCTAAAGAGAATTTATGTCCATCCCTATATGAGACTAATGAACTGAACAATTATTAAGGGGATTAAAGTACCAGACTTGCCTGCACCTAGGCAGTGGTCTCTATCCTCTTGTCTGGTCCTATTCTCTGAATAGCCCATTTCTTATTCTTTAAATAGGTACCAAGAACAAGTAAAATCCTCATCATTCTTGGATATGTAGACCTCTTGCATCAGAGCTGCTCTTTACGAGTTCAAGCTTCCGCACAGGAAAGGAAAGGAGAAAACAAGATGTACCTACTAAGCATAAAGTGCAGAGAAAAAAAAAAAAGACATAATGCATCACTCTGTAGTACAGAAGGAAATACAAGACCATTACTGATACCCGAAGTACTAATTCCTAAACATTGTCTTTTTAGGAACAAATTAACAGACTAAGAATTGAATATGAGCCAAATTTTAGCATGAATATCAGATGATATTGATTTTCCATTGGACTTGCAGTACTTAGTTTGGAAACTGCTTACCTAGAAATGTATCTCAAACTTCCAGGCATAACAATTGTGCTGGCTGAAGGAATGAGGCTGTGTAAGCTCTGCCATGCTCTTGAGAGCTGAGGCTTTCTTTTGTTCTGCTTCTCCAGCTGAGGGTGTATAAATAAGTACATACACATTTGTATAGTACAAAATTTGGTGTCCAATATAAGTATATGAGTATGTAAGTTTTTTCCAGACTCTGAACTGTAGCTTAACTCTTAACTGTGGCTGCTAATTACATGAGAATACTCCCGTGTTGCACAGCTTTGTTGAGTTGTTTGCTATAAAGCTACTGTGATAGACAGCGACATAAAGTAAAGCTTTGCAGCACAGGAGAAAATAATGCTACTAACCAGGAGATGTTCTCTCTGATTCATCCCAGAAAGGATCACTAAGATTAAGCATGTGATGTTATTACAGAGGAACTCATTCTCTTTGATACAGAAAGTCAGTATCTATGATTTTAGTATTTCTAGAAGAATATATAGTTTTGCAAGGCCCACAAGTTATAGTCCTCTGAAACATCCTTTTCTCACTGAAGAAAAAAAAAAGTATGATAAAAAATTCAGACATTTCAGCAGAGAGAGAAAATCCAGATATGAATATGGGAGAGAGAGTATAAAACGTCTTTGGGGTTATTTCTATTCTTCTGTTTCACACTTAACACCAGAGTAGCTTGGATATCATATTCTTGAATATGTTTCACGGTATAGTCATGTAGTTTAACACAACTGTTGCTCTAACTTATAAAATGGGAGACCACAAAGAATAATTAAATTAAGAAATGTTTTTCTTTTATAATAAGTGCAGAACTTAAATTATTCTGAGGAGGAATTTCTCCATATACAACCTAAGAATTCTGATGGCAGTTATAACACTGCTTGTGTCAGCCTTGGATCATGATGTGATCTTTCTCTGTGTAAAGCTGTCTCACAGGCTCTTTCACATTTACGACCAAGGGCAGTACACTATACTGTTATGCCATTGTGTCTGAAAGTAAAGACCTGTTTCTAGGTCAAGAATTAGATGAAAATTCTCTGCATTTCTGCAACACTCTAGCAAAGAGAAAAGAGGTGAAGCATAAGCCAATGGCTGAAAAAGAATGTCTTAACAAGTATTTGGTGATGCTAACAGTAGGGGCCTGCACTGGGGAAGGCAAGTTCGGACATGCGATAAGGATGGAAAGAATATTCAGTAGAAGAACGTTTCTACTTAACTTTAATTCAGATTCTCAAAAAATAGTGTGAAACTCCATTACTGAATAACAGTACTTTCATGACTCATGGATTCCAACCAAAGACTGGAGAAGTTTGGTGTTACAGAGAATTAGTGTATAGCGTGGCCAGATTAAAAGGAGCAACACTTACAGGAGGCTTCCTGGTTTACCAGGTGAGGGATGAGCTGCTACAATGCAACACAAGTTCTATTCAAAGGAATATAAGCAGACTGTAGGGCTGATATCATAAGCTGGAAAGCTACTTCACAGCTGGGAATAGCAACAGTCATGAAATAAACCAGTGTTTATACATGTGACTTTACTGGCCAGCATGCACGGACCAGTGCAAGATTAACCCCTGTATTCTTAGCACATGACAGAAAGACTTTGCTGTCTCATGAAATCTGACTTGTCAGAATTTATCTGTCTGTTTGCTTTTCATGACAGGGAAGGTATACTACAGGGATAGTTTCTAAAAGATGGGTTATTTGGAACCTGGACACTGAAAGTGGATTCTGCATGACCTGGCCTACCTGATAGGTTCTGTTCAGTAAGAGGTTAGAGGTGGAAAGGGATCATATCAGACAATGTTGGATGAAGACAATATTCCTGAGGTCCAGACTCTTAAGAAAACCCTGCATTAGCTTAGTGGTTCATAGAACAAAGGTTGCACTTCTACTAGAAGATGAGAAGGGAGACTGAAATTTGTTGCAGCCTTGAAGAGGAATAAAGCAATTAAGAGTACACCATGTTAACCAACCTACAGAGACTGCTACAAATGGCCCTAGCGCCTGAAGCCACTTCCACGAGTGATTTTTTCTGTGACCAACCATTAAAACAATTTTAGAAACATGGATTCCTCATCTTTTTGCCAAATAATCTGTGCACAAAATATTTCCAGAGGATGACTGTTTCTAGCATCTATGCTCATCTAGTATTAACTAGACTAGTGTTAGTAAGTCTACCTTCCTCAAAAATCAACAGGCATTCAATTAGTTTCATTTATGACTCTCATGGTTGGTAATATAAACAATTCAGCCAAAGATTTTTCCCACTGGAACCGTAAAGCAGAGTATTATAGGAAAGAATAAAACCACTAATTGTAAATCCTCAGTGAGTCTTAAAGAGAAAGGTTATGTAGAACACAAAATACAGTAAAGTAAACACGTTAACTGTGTTATCTTAACATCATAGCACAAGAAGCTCTTTGCTGCCCAATCTTCATATCTCTTACTCCTTCCCTGATTCATACATATGCAGTTTTTACGAGTTGACTGAGGCTTTTAATTTATGGGAAAGCCTGGAAACGTGAAGAAGTACATAATGCAGTTCCAAGAATATGAAAGTCTCTGAAGAACAAGCCAGCATTAGTATATTGTACATATAAATCAAGAATAACGATATCCAAACTCTTCATATGGGGACTAGCAATATTAACAGCACTGGACATGTCCTTCACGCAATGAAAAATGCACAAATCATGACTTTTCATTAATGAAGTATTTTCTCCCAAGGCTATCATAAAAGAAAGTTTATTACATTCACTCAGTGGGATGCAAAGGGAGGCTTTTCTGAAGCCTAATTTCTTTCTAAAATTGTCTTGATAAATGTTAATTTTTAAATCTTCCAAGCTGTCCATCCTCTCTGATTTTTTTTTCATAAAGGAATTTAGAGGGTTGAATTTTCCCTGAGACAATAGCTCCTTGAAGACCTTTGGAGAGTGAGTAGTAAATTTAACCAACTTCCAGAATAATTTAAACGATGAACAACCTCTAGGACACCTGAGGCAAGTGAACTTTCCCTCACTGCACGCCAGGGCTAAACTACAGTGTCAACAGCTTTCTGAAGTGAAATCTGTCTGCCATGGGGCTATCTTGTAATTACTTGAAGTTCTGTACAAGCAGTAGTTACTGTTGCCTGCACAAATCCAGTAACTTTTAGCTGCTCATTTGTCTTCTTCTGATATGTTCACAGAATTCATAGCCATGTGGCAATTATGCAAAAAAAGAGAGTAAGAGTGTTTTAGCTCTGTTTTTGTGATTTTAATTAACAAGCAGTTTTGATAAACATTTCAGTGTTTGTAAATATTGGTAAACATCAGCGTTTATTTCTATCACAATGTTATTTCAGCTCAAGTGAGTTAACTTGAATCCTGCACCAGTGTTCTCTGAACTAAACGCTGCAAAACAATGAAAAAAGGGCTATTTTCATTCACCAAAATTTGTACAAGGCATTTTTATTTGAGCTTGAAGGATTGTAAAGGAAAAAATGATACGATGAAATTACTGATTTTTTGTCTGCTTTCCAGGCAAAATTATGGCAATTGAGTTTCTCATGGTTTACGCACAACAAAATATATCTCATCTGTCTTTGCACAAAAATTATTTGGTCACACCTCAATGTTTATCTATATGTGTGAATTAAAGATTCCAGCTTAAGAAGTATGGAAGTTTTATACTAATGTTCTGCAATACCATATATACTTTATCAAATATTGGAAATCATCAGTCTGTGTCATATTTAAAGTCTAAGATATACAAAAATTAACAGAATCAATCACAGAACTTGCATAAGCGCAAGGTGACTTAGTGTGGGTGGTGGGAACTGTGTGTCTCTGCTATCAGACTTCCAGGACTGTTTTCAGTGCTAATGGAATTGGGCATGACAATTTTAAAGGGTTTATTGAGGGATGACCACCCTAGGTATTTGGATAATGTAAGTTTAGTGGTTTCATAAGAAATTCACAAAGAGGTGTCACATTCACCTTTTGTGTAGTCATGTGACACAAGATTCAATATCTTTAATCTAGGAAGTTCATGCCTCCCAAAGCCACTTTCAATTTTCACTTTATTTAATACCAGCTTTTATTTTATTTTTATACCATTATCCTGTCTCCCTGTCAATGACATCTTAAATCTTACATCTTAAATCTTTGGTTTCTTTTTATTTGGAGCTTATAATTTATTTAGAGAAGACTAGAGCTATAATAGAGTATTAAACATGTAGTATATATGCAAATTTATTGTATTTGAGTTTTGCACACTTCTTACTTTATTCACCCTCTCCATTACATACGATCCACATCCTGTAATGAAAATCCTAGAACGATCTTACAAATTCCTAGATATTTCAGGAATGTATGACCTCAGGAATGCTTTAATGTATCCTGCTTCCTTACTGTGTCCTAATGTAATTTTGAAGCTTTTGGTGTTTTGCACTAGAAGTTTTAAGTTAGTTAAACTTGGGTGATATTGGTGGTGGTTGGGTGCCCAGCTTATTGCATGGAGGGCCAGGTAAAGCAAACCTCTGTGAACTCATTTGGAGTAAAGACTTCTCATGCTACTACTGGTAACTGTGGGGGTTGGATTCAGTGACCTAGATGGTTCTTGTCAGACCCACGTTTCTAAATTTTTCTCAGTTAAACAGAACTACTGCAGTGCATTTTTCAAGATAATAACATGTGAAATGTTCTGCGCACAAATTAAACAACTATCAACTACTTTAATTTTACAGTTCATAACTTCAAACACTGAGTCCAGAAACACATGGCAGTGCTAACTTGGGACATCAAACAGCCTTTATAGAGTTTGAGCATGTTTTCTCCCCAATATTTTATGTTTCCAGATCTAGAAGCTAAATATACACACACACACATATATCTATATAGATGTATGCACTCATACAGATATACTCAAGTCACACACACACACACTTAAATGCTCATGGTTACACCAGGTTCTTTCTCACATTAAAATAGAATGTCTGCAGCATTAGCACCCATAGATTTCACAGTGTCTCATATAAGCACTTGGCTTCAAATCCAGGCAAAACTTGATTAAGTCCAATCAATCTGCATCGTTGTGCGTTTTAATAAAGAAGTATTCTGAGATCGCTGAATGAGACTTGTGCAGAAGATTCATTTCTTAATGAATTCTGTATTTTTGCAGAAAACAAAAAGGAATGGTTTATTTGTTTTGGTTTAACAAATGTTTTATTTAACCAGTCACAAAGCATTTTGCTACCAGAAATATATATTTTTTCTTTTTTTCTTAATTATATCATGACAAATGTAATCTTGAATGTCTTGAATGTCTGTTTGAATCTCTCCTACTTCTTCTGGTAAAACTCTGCCCGAAGTCAAATTCACAAAATGCTTCAGCTGATCCCAATTGTATTTTGCTATGAATAAACTGCTTATACAAAAATGTTTATGCAGATCCACACAAATACTCACTACTCAGCAAGAATTTCATCTTGGAAATATCTGCTAACTGTCATATAAAATTTACTTCACCCTTTCATAGTTCAACTGGGTAAGGGACTTTGTAAACTGATATAACCCCCTCCCCAACAATTTACCACAGTTCTGATGTTCCAACCTTCGCCCTGAGCATCCTTTTTATTTTTCTGTGATCAAATTCATCGCCAGGTAATGCAGTGGCCCTCTTCTTTTGCTGAAGTTCTGGGCTTTCAAACACCAGGTGTATATTAGATTTTTTTTTCCATATATTTTTGCTTCTTTAAAAATTTTTCATAGGCCGTGTTACCACAAGATCAGTCCAGAGCCTTTAGCAATATGAGCTTTTCCTCCTTTAGAAAGGAGGAAAAAAATTAAAAGGGGGAAGACAAGATTAAAATATGAACATATAAGTCAAAATTATATTATTATGCATGGTTTCAGATCTTTCTGTTTCTTTAAAACTGTATAGGTGCTCAACTTCTGCATAGCCTAGCGTACATTTAGGTATTTGGATATAGGTATCGGAGTGTAGGAATAGCAAGATGGTGCTGGAAAAAATTGTCTCAAGGCTAGTATTTTTCAAAAGGACATGTGCTTCCCACTTAAAAAATGCCTTCCTAATAGATGACTACTTAGTGTTTTGCTGTGTGATTTCAGATGGCTAGCTTCACGTACACTGCACTGCCCTCATACTTTCAGCAGTAGTAAGGCTGGAGATTCGTATGTTAGTTTATGCAAAACCACAATTTCTTTTTTTTTTCCACGCTCCCTGCACTTTTTTACATTGCCAGAACAAATAAAGAACCGATCTAGAAGACACGGTGCAAAAGACCACCCTGTGTGATCCATTTAATGGCTTTGTTTTTCTGAATTCTATAACCCTGTACTAATGTTCATCTCTGTATGGGTTTGCTTTAATGAATCAGATATTCTACAGGCCTGAATACAGATCTCATATTCAAGAGCTTCTGAGTCCTAATTTTGGCTCTCTTACAAGTTGAATGCCCTTGAGTAGGTATGTTGTACCTCAGAGTTTAAAGCAAGTTTCAGGGCACATTATTCTCACAGGAATATTATGGGCACTGCTAACATACACAACCATACTATGAAGCCACATGGTGCTGTAACATTGACTTATTGCTGCCTATGGCTTCTTAAAGTCCTAGTTATTTAACTTGCATTATACATCTGTTTTTCATACTTATTTAATCCATAAAAGCACATCAAATATGTTCCAAGCTCACTATCAGTTCATAGTTCAGACATAAATAATTGCATACTTTCATTGCTTTTAATGTATGCTTGAAATTATGGGAATTCTTAATTATCATCTAATCATATTTAGCATTCTGGCTACACTGTGTTGCAATGCATGCTGAAATTCCTTGCCCAGTTTACTCTGGCATAAGTATGGGCCACAGTTGCAAGGGGTGGTCTCATGCCTAGATGCCTGTTTGCCTGTATTAGCAATTGTGTGTGCCACAAGTCAGACCAGGAAGCTAAATTAATTTTGAGAGGCATCAGGTCCCTGATCTGAGCAGCTGCATGAACTGCTAGCACTTAGACACAGAAATGGCAAAAGTGCCAGGCTAGAGGCAGAAGGGAAAAAGTGGGATGGTTCTGTTTGACAAAAGCCCACATTTACATTGCAATTAAATAGATGTTCAATCTCAGTTTCTGTTACTATGGTTAGATAGTTGGACACATTCTAAAACTGGCTGGGCATATGTTAGTGTAAATCTGCATATTTATATCTTCATATCTTATAAAATAATCTTGAAATTTCAAGTGCCAGTGCCTGTTGGTCTTTACATTTTTTCTGTGCATGTACTATATGTATATGGCTTAGCACACAGAATGAAGGAATGTCACAATTACATATATGCCTTTTCTGAAATACCTGCTATCTAATCACATCTGTACTTGTATATGTATGTCATCTTCCATGCATATGTAAGTATAACTTCCTGTACTTATACAAACTATACTTTTGTGGCATTCACTGATCATTCCATGCAAAAACTTTAGAAGAGATTTGTTTTACTCTGTATCCTGTTACAACAGCTGTGCAAAGCATAAGAGCTTTTTAGACTCTTTAGGGAGCTGAGCAATTAAAAGCACAATCCCCATATCAGCATCTTACCTTCCAAGAAAAAATAAATGAAACTTATTACCACTTAGTAACAGTAACACTTAGAGAAATCTAACATTTATAAAGCATACACTTTCAAATACTTAAGTCTAACCCAATAAATAAACTAATGATTTTCAATTAATCCTAGAGGTGCCCCATGCTGTTAACTGGACCAGTTAATGTAGCACAGTGCCTCTCAGGCAAGTACCTCTTACATATGGCATTTCACATACTGAAAGAGCCATTGCTGAAGAAATTGTTTTATTTATATCGCCTATCATAGCAATTCAAAAGCAATTTCCTGAAGWATTTTACTCCTGAAACTTAACAGGGTTCAAGGTAGCTGTTATCTCTTCAAAAACAAATACTTTGCAGTAAAGAAACTACTTTGGGTTGTTAGGTTCTTTTGTTTTGTTTTGGCTTGCTTTATTTAGAGGAATTTTTGGTTATTATTATTTAATTAGGGAAGGGTTGATAGTAACAATTTACTTTTATAAAAGCTAGTTTGAATGCCTTTCCTGTGGAAAGTTTTTGTTTCTTTTTTCAGCTTCCAATTTTCCATTAAAATTGTTTAATCAAGAATCTGTTTTGTTTTTCAAAAAACAGTACTGAGGGGAAGGTTTTTTCCATTTCCTACTTTCCAAAAGCTGAGGCCAAGTAATATGGGATCTGATAGTGTCACTAATGATACTTACACAGGATTTTTTTTCTCACTCTTTCCAGGCTAGGACACAGAATACATCACTTGACTAATTTTATGTTGAGCAGGATAGTATTCAAGATGGCTTCAGACGAAAAGAAACAGCAGAAACATAATTTTACATAGACCTGATGAGCATCAGTACCGACCATTCATGTGAATTACATGAACTATAAATCTCTGAAGGCAAAATATAAAAAASTATTAGGAAAATGCTCCTGTAAATTACTGATCTTAAGGAAAGTTGCCTGCAAAGATACTGGAATTCTCTAGATAAATAACTTCTTTTCAGTGTGGATAAGGCCCTGAAGCAACAAAAAGGAACTTCATTTTACATTACTGTGTTCATTCCAGCTCTGAAGTTTGCACGGCTACTTGTGCATTTTTTTTCTTTTTTTTTTTTCCTACAGACATTTTCTAGTATTTGTGAGAAACAGCCAGCAAAGAGATTTTTGGCAATTTACACTAACCTGGAAGGTTCTTCACCCTAAAGATACTCCAGAAAAAAATGCCATTTTAGTGTAGATAATGTTAGTTCCACATTTATTTCAATACACATTTGTTGTGTTGTACACAGATACATGCAGAAGTTATAGTATATGTCATTGCCTTATGCCATTCTTTTCTATAAAAAATAATTTGCATATTAGCTGGTTTTCCATTAAAAAGGCAATTTTAAGATAGAAAATAAACAGGAAATGCTTTCAAAGCAAAACACACAGCCTAATATCAATTTTGTCTTATATCTCTTTCATCATGTTGCTGACTTTTCTCAGGGCACAAAGAAATTCCATTGTATAATGAGATCTTATCTTTAATGATACATCAGAATTGTGAGAAAGYGGCAAGAACAAAAATTGCTAAAACCAATTGACAGAACATGGCATCATGTTAAAGCCCTTGAATAATAGGCATTTGAGTCCCTTGCTGACTTACAATTTGCATCTTGAAAATAAGAAGAAAGATTCCAATCTGCCTTTCAYTGAAGCTCTAAGTTCTCAATGCCAAAAATAGTTGCCATTAAACTTCAAGAATGATAGTACTCTTCAGTGGTCAGTTATTATGTTTTGAAAAGGGAGCAGCTACTTATACTTACCTGCAAAATTCTTTTAGAATAACTATTCTACAGCTTTGACTGAACTGCTTGAGAGTCCCAGTAGTTTGTCAGCGAAGAACCAGCCATGCCAGCCACTGACAGCTGCAAAAGCCTCATCTCTTAAACTTGCCCCCCAAGTAAAAGCAGGACTGTCCTTCTGGAAGCCCTGGCAATGGCTCATTCTCCTGTTCTCTAGCAAGAGTGGCTTTCTTCCAACTTCCTAGAAACCAAAGTACTCATCCTAATGGCTGAATGGATGACTAACACTATTCTGTTCCTTGATAACAGATAAGATAATAAAAAAAGAAATATATTCATGGCGTTTGCATTAAAAGTATTACAACGACCTCTTTTCTCACAAGTACCGTGTAACTAATATCATCCAAAACTGCACCTTTTATACACAACTCAAACAGAATTTCAGCTTGACCATGTTTTTCTTTTCATAAATATATTTTACTAGTATCTTCAGCCTGTCTCACAAAGTATTACTTCCTTCTGCTTCTGAAGAGGCATTTCAGTTCAATCCCTATTACTTATTTCTTTGCCTCTTCTTTCCTGTCCTTGGGAACAGTACAGTAGATAATTGTCATGATATTGTATACTCATTGAGTTTTTAAGCAAAAGACTGTTGGAAGATTTGCAGCTAATATCTGAACTATTTCTAGGAAAATTAATGCAAATGTCAAGGAAGACCACACTGATAATAATACAAGGCATGCAAAAAGACAAATGTAACACAGTGCAAGCAATGGAAAAAGAAAAAATTGTACCTGCATGATACAAAATTAAGCTATAGTAAGATAAGGAGGAGCTTCAAAATGACTGAAATCTCTGGTTAAAATCACAAAGGTGGCAAAGGAGAACATTAAGCTAGATGAAGTCTGCAAAGCCAATAGTAATAATGTCAATAAATTTAACTTAAAAAGACATTTAGAATAATTTAAAACAAACCAATTATAGTGGTAGCCTAAGCAAGAATAAATGTTGCCCATTTCCTGGGATTTACTGTCTTGAACAGTTGAGTTCAAGATCCACATTCAGCTACTTTTAAAATTTACCCAGGACAGAGATGGCTTATTTTTATTAGGACTTGAAAGAGATGAGTCCAAACCCTGAAGTGAAACACTTCTTTCTCAATCTGTTGCCTTGAAAAATAGAGATAACACTATTGATTTATCTGACAGGAATGTACAAGTCAGTATTTGCACAGTGCTTCAGAAATTCCAGGCCTTACAATAATGGTAAGAATTACCTTCAAAAAAATCAATACTGAACAGAAATAAAAGTGTAAAGCTGCATGAAAACACCAAGTCTTTCTTCAGTGAAAAAAAAATAGCAATAACTCACCAGAAAGCAAGTGTAATATTCACATAAATAAATATATATATAAATCCAAAAATAAATTATTACTGAAGTTAAAAAGGTTGCTTTACCAGTTAGAGACTGAAAAAAAGTCAAATTTATAGACAATGGTACAWAGAAGTATTTTTATTCTTCATGAAATTTAAAGCTGTCTCATACAGAGACTCAAAACTTTGGGATTTTTTTATGATAATGAAATCTGATAGCTAATTTCTAAATTATATAATGAATGAAGTAATGCATAAATAGCATTTTTCATTATCTAATTCCTTAGTCTTCAATCACAAATGACAAATATTCTACCTGAAATCCTTTTACCGTTTTTCAATTCTCTCTACTTGTACTGTATTATAAATAAAGCTGCAAAGAACTGAAGTGGCACAAGGGAATACTGAGAAAAGCTAAACCAGGAAGAAAACCTATATTGCTCTTAAGCATGTCTGAGGGAGTTCTTGAGTGTTAGGGAGATTAGGTAAATTCTGTTAGGGAGATTTGGTAAATGAGTAATGCTCTGTTTGTCCTGCTGTTCACAAATACTGACTTAGTAACTATGAACTGACAGAGTTCAAGATCTGGAGGAAGAATCTCAGAAGATAAGCAGTAGAATTAGGACTCTAGACTTCAGGAGAGCAGCTTTCAGTTTATTTAGGGAATTGCTAGGCAGAATACCCTGAGAAGTCACCATGAAACAGAAAGGTGCCCAGGAATTTGGCTGATTTAAAAAAAAAAAACTTTTTTGAGAGCTCAGAAACAAACCATTCCACTGTTCAGGGAGACCAGAGATTTCAGCAGAAGGCCCACCCTGCTAGATAAGGAGCTTTATCAGGAACTAAAATGCAAAAAATGCATACAAGAAGTGGAAATGACAACAGACAACAAAGCAGCAGCAAACTAGGACAGTTGTGCATGAAATCAGACAAGCCAAAGACTAGCTGAAGTTAAAATAAGCTAGAGTTATAAAATTATCAAGGAGGAAATCTCAGAGATAGGCATAGTAAAAGGAAATTCAGGGAAGACATGGATCCATTGCAAACTAAATAGGGGAGAGAAACTAGTGACGGACAATGTGGAAAGACAAGAAGTACTCATGCCTTTTTTGCTCTAGTCTTCACAGATGAAGCCTGGTTGCACAAATGGGAAAGCATCAGGTCAGGGATGCATTCAGACCCAGGAAACCAGATGGGATTCATCTGAAGGTTCTGAAAAAGTTGTCTCATGTGATTGTGAGGCCTCTGTTTATCATCTACAAAAATTCAGAGCAAGTGAGGGGGTCCCACATGACTATGAAGAGGCTAATGTTGCACTCACTTTTCTTTAAAAAATACTAAAGGGAGGATCCAGGGAACTGTCGGCCAGTCAGCTTCACCTCGATCCTTGAAAAAAATCACAGAGCACCTTCTTTTGGAATTCAGTTCCAAACTGTAAAGTAAAAGAAAGGTAACCAGGAACATTCAAAATGGATTTGCCAGGGGCAAATTGTGTTTGCCCAACCTTGCTGCCTTTTATGAAGAAATGACTGGCTATGTGGATAAGAAAAGAGAGATTTAGTAACCTCAACTCTAGTAAGGCTTTTGTCCCCTAAGGTCAAAGTTATTTTAAGGTTCTGTGAAGAGGAAGAAAATATAGATTAATATCTCTGAGTATTTTCCTTATGGTTTGCTTTCCCCCATGCCATCAATTAAAATTCAAAGAAAGTTTGTGACAGAAGTAATAATTTTACCCTTCTTTCTAACTTTTTGACCTTCTAATTCTGACCTTCTTTCATGGCTTTCTTTCAAGTAAAACTTTACTCATAGCAGAAACAAGTATTTGAAAATGCAGTTAATTAAATGTAGGATTGGATATGTTCATAACTGTTCACACATCATTTGCCAAATTCTGAACATTCTTATGTATTTATGAATATTTACAAATTATTTGCCAATTTCTACAATACTGTTAAAATCTAGAATTTTTAAAATCACTGACTGCTGGGCAATTACCCTTGCAAGTACTCCAGCTGAATTAAATTAGACTACTAGTGTAAATAAAGTAACTCTCTTCTCTGTGTGTAGGGTCAAAATTATAATCAATAAAGAAAAAAGAGATTAGACTCTGAAAGAAATAAACTGACGTGCTGAGGGCCTGAAGAACATTAAGAAATCTTTCCTTTTTCCAAATGAACAACTGACATCATGAAAATTGGTGAAAGACTTTTCTGTTTATATATAAATAAATATTTTTATTCTTAATTATCTAAGAATAAATCCATATATCTTTAAAAAGTTAGAAATTCATAAATATATATTTAATTGAATTAAATGGATTTTTCTTTCTTTTTTTTTTCCTGTTTTAAATACAATGTCTTCAAGAAGCTGCCTGAATATGTATGGAACCTTCCTGTCCTTTAAAGTAAATACCATGCACATTTTATTGACTAATATGAAAGACTTAAAATTGAAAGCAAGAAATTAAAATGTAAATTTACAGTTAAGAGAACGTTCAAGATTTAATAAAACAGTAGGGAGACATGATACTCTTTTTAAACTTTCTTACCTCGTCCTTTCTTTTTTTGATCTACTGTGATTTAAAATTCTGTCCTATTCAGAAGGAATGACTGTTAAATTGGCACTATCTTAATCAAAAGATATACCTCCAGTGTCTACTCAGAACTGTTTGCTGATTCCAGGAGCAAAAATGTATTTGCACTATTTTTAATTCTGTTCCTCTCAGACAGCTAACAGAGCTAAAAGAGAACAACCCCTGTTCTGTATTTCCTCCTTCAGCAGTACAATCGTTCCGTGAGTTCTAATCAACTGTTGTGAAGTCCATTGAACGTAATAGGTTTACAGGCATATTCATGATAATATACATCAGAAGACAGTGTGTGGCACAGTATTTCCATTAGTATTAAAAAAAAAGAACCTAACTGTATTTAAATTCTCAGTAAGTTAACTGATAATAAAAAAAGAACAGTTTAATCTAGAAGTCACTGAGGTTTTCCACACTGAGTTAATTCCATAGTTATATTTTTAGTAGCTTTTCAAAGTAGAATATAAAGATGGAAATCTTGTGTTACAGGATTAGTTTTCTTTAGTGCATTTATTTAATTCTTTGCTTAGTTTTCCTATATGCAGCTAGAATAACAACTGAACTACAGATTCCATGRGCCCTATTCCCCCGCTATACATGAAGAAAAAGAATGAAAAGCTTTTTATGCAGGAATTAAGCTCTTTGAGCCACATGGGATCTTCCTGTATGTACAAATTTTAGTACATTGAATGTGACAGCAGTGGACACAATAAAAAGCACGATCCTCCCTTGCCTAGTAAAGCAAAACAAGCAAAAGCAGTGCAAGACGCAAAGATACAAGTAAGGTGCACAACAGAGATAAAAAGGCCAAATCAAAAAGGACAAGCATCTCAATGCAGGCTAGCAATCAGCACTGGCGGGAGAGAATCACTTATAAATGCTCAAAGTTAGCTAAAACCTAGACACAGTCCTGTTGACAATCATTTTTCTGTGATGCTGCTAAACAGAGGGTGCAATGGAAACAGGCAGCTGGTTATACACCCCACACCTCTACGCACCTCTGGGGTTGCTAAATCCACAGCTCATGGCAGCAGTGCTATTTCGCACATCTTTCAGCCATTGCAAATTTGGAGCTTAACGTAAAGGAAATTTGCAGTGGGCAGCTGAAGGCTGGTGACAAAGGCTGGACAGGGCTGGCTATCCCATGTGTGCTACATGCTGATTTGATTTCTACTCTTTAAGCCAGCTTCTTGAAAGGAAATAATGGTGTATTTCTGCCAAATTACTACCACAACTGCCATGGAAAAGTAATGTATGAGTGCAATAAATCACCACGCTGTCAAACAGTTAACGCCAGCAAGTAGGATCAGGTTCAATATGTCTAGGATTCGACATACAGCTAAACTAGCCCAAGAATCTGGGGAAAATACACACTTGCTCCTGGTATACTCTTAGTAGGCAAAATTAGGGACTACAAATAATGGATGGAATCTTTACTGGGTAAATGGGATACATTTACAAACTTAGGAAGCACAGCAGCAGGACACGATCCTTACCTGCTACCCTCTCCCTGCCTGCAGCCTGCCCCACCGCCGCACCCCAGGGCAAACAGGCTCCTTGGCTTTGCAGAGGGCACCGCGGCTGGGGGCCCCCAACGGCGCTACCCCACGGCCTCCATGCAGGCCTGGCGCCAGTGAGCACCGGCGGTCCCAACCGTCTTCCCTGCGTCCCCCAGCCCTGCTGCGAGTGTGATGACAGAGACCTCCCTGCCCCAGCGGGTRGTGAGAGCCCCAGCTGCTCCCGGCTGGTCCCGGCCGGTTTGGTCTGGTGTGGTGCGGTGCAGCAGCCGCCCGCTGGCCGGGCCGTGACCCGGAGATGACAGTGTTGCCACCGACAGCAGGATATTTTTTGAGCAGATGCAATGGTACTATTAGGTGCTAGACCAAGAGGCTGAGAAACAGATTCCCCCCCCCCCCCAAAAAAAAAAAGAAAACAGAAAAATGTTGTTTGCAGTCTGTAGGTATCATCCCCCAGTTTTTAGCAACTCCTCAAAAATCACTAGGGGAACTGTGATACGCTAGGAGAATGAAATGCTTCAGGGGAAAAGTTGTTGAAAAGTTGTTGGGTGTTCTTGTATTAATGCAGAAATGTTACCTCTGTCTGGGATCATCTGGAACTGGGAGCTAAAAATCCAGCATAAATAGGAAACTATGTATGTATTTGGGTGTTAGTAGACATGAAGTATATTATCGTTGCTCACATGATCTGAAAGAAACATGAGAGTAATGCTTTTTTCCTCTGTTTATATATTCCCTTCTTTCTTTCTGGAGTTTCTGCTGAGAGGAGTGGGAACTGGCTGCCCTGACAGAGTAGCAGTTTGGGTTTAACAGGAACATAGCTTTTTTTTCTGGAAAGTTTGTGTTTTGCAAGGATCTCCCACAATATGTGCAAAGGAGAAGGGATTTGCATCCTCTTTCACGTCTCTCTCTTTTGCCTGCAACTCAAACTGTTCTAAGGTTTTTGAGCTGCCAGATTGTTTTAGTGAAAATCTGTCCACTGAAGAGTGTTAAAGCCAGACTTTAAAGCATCAAGTGATGGAAGGATACTGCATTGCTTGCTGTTACAGACAGTGGTACTGCAAAACAGTATCAGTGCCTCAGGGTTACAGAAGTTTAATGCCTGAGGCATTCATATATCATGTTAGCTACACATTGGCATGAGTTTTGTGATTCTGCTTAGAAATAATTCCTTTTTTTTTTTTTTTTTGGTAATCAGCTATACTGACTTTCAGGAAGATGGGAAGGAAATCGGTAATTAGTAATGATGTAAAACTCTTCAAAACTTTTGTAAAAAAGTTTATGCACTCTTTTATGGTGAATATTAATTCATTCATTAATTCGTTTGCAGATATTTTAGTAAGTATTTCTGTACTAAAAGGCTCTTTGGAAATGTTTGTACTAAAAAGAATTATGTTAGAAAAAATACCTTTTGTCTAGAAATGTGTATTATCATGATTATGTTATCTAACAGTAAGTGAAGATACTGCTTTGCCTGGTGCTTTCAATCTTTTCAATTCCAATTTGCATTTCATAATTAATTGCACACAGGCAACTTTATGAAGGTGTTAATGATGCACAGCAGGCCCAATAAGCTACTCCCAAATGGCAGGAAACAGTTCTAATAACTTCCTCGTACACATATCTGCACCCTGTGAATATTCCTTTTGAATGGCTTCCACCAGGAAAGGAGAAGAGGATACATGTAGATATGAAAACAGTGTTTCCACTACCACTCATGATGCCCTATAATTATGTTCCAAAATCATAACTTTGTATATGTGCAATGTGTCTTGGGATCTATCCTAAAGTTCTTCTGCAGTCATACTGGTGTCACATAAACAGAGTCATAAGTCTAAGCATCATCATTTTGCCTTCAGAAAATGGATTAATATCTTTCATGATGTTCAGATTCAGTGCTGAGATCACTGGAGACACCGTTCAATAAGGTATTGCTGCACAGAGAAATGGAAGTATATGTTTACCAATTAGCTTCAATTCTCCTTCCTCAACCTTGACAAAATTGGTCAGTTAACTTCTATAAATTAGTGCAATGCCTGAAAGTGAGACTCAAAGATATAGAAATGCTATTTTTCCTTTGCAGTTTTGTCTTTCTTCTCCCTTGAGGTATAACTGCAGCTGAATGGGAAATACTCTGGCACTGTGTACACAGACTTTGTTATAGTAACTTGAGTTTTTTCTGGTTTCTATAGAATCTGATTGCAGCGAGAATTAATAGGCCCTGCCTGACATTTATCTACAAAGAGGGAAGCCTGCATGTAAGGTGTTACTATAGAATTAAGTTCCTGGAAGTGAGTGGAAAAGTCAGGAAATACAAACTTGTGACTGCTGAATTGGAACTGTATTATATCATAAGCATTACAGACATATAACTGAACACCCCAACTCTGGTTATCATATAATGAGATCATTCTTCCATTTAAAAAATGTGGAGTTATCATGCAGATAAGGAATAAAGGACAATGTAGAAGTGGTACTTCCAAACAGCATCTGAAAGGAAAAGGAACGCTTTTCTCATGCAGAGAACTACTCGCTTGGATACTTATCCGAGGCTCAGTAGACCCCATTTGACAGCTCTCTAGGTCAGCCAGTGGAAAACCACCATCAAAGAGTATAGCATGGAATAGCTTGAATTATCACTGTTTCAAAGCCTATGTCATCTTAGGCTTTTGATTATATGTTGCCTTGCAAGGGAAGAATTCAGCACAGGGTTACTCCCTTCTCACGCCTCAACTATTTCCAAACTCTTTTTTACCTGTATGCTTCTATCTGTGGGCTTCAAAATCCTATCTAGCATCTACAAAAGGGCTTTGGATGTCAAGAAAAAGAAAGAGAGAATATAGAAAATTGGTGTGACGAAGTATACTGAGGAAAGTGTTACTGTAGGGTTTGCTAGTTCTTGATGAGGTCCCTCTCTGCTCCTTTCTGCAGCCTGGCAAGGTGCTTCTCAAACCAGCACAGCCATCTGGTGCGTATCAGCCACAGCTCCCTGTTTTGTATCGTCTGCGACCTTGCTGCGGCGGCATTTGGTCCCATCCTGCAGGCCATTAATGAAGATGCTGAACAGTGCTGGCCCCCTGGGGGACGCCACGAGTGACTGGCCTCCAGCTGGACTTTGTGCCACTGATCACAGCYGTCGGAGCCCGGCRCTTCAGCCCGCTTTCAGCCTGAGTGTGCTTCAGTCCGAGCACTTGCCTAGCTTGTACTTCCTCAGCTGGTCTAGGAGGATGTTACAGGAGAGAGTGTCCAAAGCCTTGCCTCAAGTCCCAGTAAACAACATCCAGGGTTCTGCCCTCACCCACCAGGCCAGTGCTCTCCTCGTAGAAGGCTGTCTCATGCCAATAACCTTCTGGTGCGTCATGTGTCTCTGGAAATGGTCTCCAGGATTCGTTGCTCCATCAGCTTTGCAGGCATCGAGGGGAGGCTGCCCAGCCCGTAATTGGCTGCATCGCCTCCTTGCCCTCCTTGAAGACGAGAGGGGTGACATTTGCTCTCCTCCGGTTCTCAGAACCCTCTCCAGATCGCCATGACCTTTCAAAGACAATCAAGAGTGGCTCTGCAATGACGTTGGCCAGCTCCCACRGCACTCGTGGGTGCATGCCGTCAGGGCCCACGGACCCACGTGTGTCCAGTTTGTTGAGGTGTTCCTTAASCTGGTGCTCCTCCACCAAGGGTAAGTCTTCCTTGCTCCAGACTTGCCTACTGGTCTCCGTGGCCTGGGATTGCTGAGGGYCATTCTTACCAGTCGAGATGGAGGCGAGGAAGGCATTCAGTGCAAAAGCGGGCCCACCTTTTCTCTAGCCTTCCTTTTGCTGCAGATGTTCTTCTAGCAGCCTTTCTTGTTGCCCTTCACATCCCTTGCCAGTTTCAACTCCAGGTGGCTTTAGCTCTCCCTACCCGCTGCGTGCATGCTCGGAGAATGTGTCAGGGTCACTCTCCTGGGTCACCTGTCCCTGCTGCCAGGGGACAGCCTTGTAGCCTTTCTTTTTGTGTTTGAGCTGAGGCAGGAGCTCCTTGCTTGTGCATGCAGGCCTCCTTGCTTGATTTCCTGCTTGTCAGGATGGGCCCTGCCTGAGCTTGCAGGAGGTGCTCCTTGACTTATCCAGCAGATCTCTTGGCCCCTCTTTCCTCCAGGGAGGAGTATGCCATGGGATTCTTGCAAGCAGATCCCTTAACAGGCTGAGGTCTGCTCTCCTGAAGGCCAGGCTTACGATCCTGCTTTTTGCCTTGCTCCCTCCTCGCATGATGCTCAACTCCACCATCCTGTGGGCACTGCAGCCAAGGGTAGCCCTGATTGCTCTGGGGTAACTCACTGCCACACCCTCCAGTCACAGGTGAGACAGAGGCGCAGTCCCTGACGCTGCTCTCGCTGTGCCCAGCTGCCCAGGGAGCTTCTCTCACTGCCCATGGCAAAGGCAGAGCTGGAGTTGCAGACGAACATCACGTTGTTGTTTTCCTCACTGGGCAGGGATCTTTGCTCACCACCAACACGGCTGGCAGAGCTGGAGGTGTGGGTCCTGATGCTCTTTGTCTGCATCCTGGCAGCGCCGGGATCTTCACTCGCCGCCAGTGTCTTCTGCGGGACTGGCAGTCCAGCTCTTGCTTCTCTCCTTGCCAATGTGTGGGCTCGAGGTGTAGGCATGGGTCACGGCAGGGTCCTTTGTGTCACCAATGGGCCCAAAGGTGCATCTCACWGCTGCAATCATGGCTTTTGCCCTCATCCTCCGAGGTCAGGGAGCTGCAGTCCCCGGCACAGCCCTCGCTGTCCCAGCTGGCCGAGCTGCTCAGGGGGCTTGTCTCGCTGCTTGTGTAAAAGGTGAGGCTCAGGATGCAGGTGCCCACRTCCTCRCAGGCCAGGCAGCTGCTCTCCTCTCCTAGGCAGTCAGCAGGCTGCAGGCTGGAAGTGCTGCCGGGGCCCACAGGGGGCTGCTCCACGTGGTGCCCTGAGRTGGGGACAGCCCTTGGCCCTCTTGCCAGGACAGGTGACACAGGTGGGGTGAGGCTGCTGCTGGCCTCCTGGCACCTCTGGCCGCAGYGAAAGCAGCCCCACACTGCCTGCCACCAGCTCCGAGCCTCAGCGGGGTGCTGCTCCCCCAGCTGCCTCCCAGGACACAGCCCTGTGGGCTTGCAGGAGGACTTGCCCTCCCTGGGAGCTGCTCTCTCCTCTCTCCCCTCCTGAGACTGGCCTTTGCCAGCAGTAGGCTGCACAGCATCTGCCACTGGCCATGGGGACACCTTGGCTGTCCTCATCTTCAGCCTCCTCCTCAGCCTCTCCATCCTGCAAACGAGGGGAGCAGGCATGAGTGTGGCTTCAGGGCCACCTCTCCCTGAAAGCCTCTCCCTGCACTCCCCAGCCATGCCTGGAGACCAGAACCTGCTCTACACACGCACACGTGTGCACACACATGTACACACACACAGGGCTGCACATGCTAGAGGAAGGAGCCACAGCTCCAGCAGAGCCCTCTCTGCCTGCCCACCCCCAGCCAGGCTCCTGCAGAGGCAGGCAGGCACTCGTGTGAGCCAGGGAGCCGCCCGGGGCTGCTCGGGTGCCCTCTCCTCCTCCTAGGCGCTACCTGCTGGATGGCAGAGCTGCTCTGTTGCAGTCCCTCTCTCTTCCACTGCCCGCAGGGACAGTGGGTTGGGGGATGATCCACGCAAACTGTGAAAAGGAGAAGGCGGAAGGAGGCATGAAGGCGGCAAGAAGATTCAGGACAAGTGCCCCTGCTCTCAGCATCTCAGGGTGGGCAGGGGCAGAAGTGGCCTCTGCCAGCTTCCCCCAGGGCATTCCCTGCCCAGCGCTCGGCAGCAGCCCAACACGCTCCCAGCCCAGCAAAGCTCTCACCTGTCCACCAAGGGATGCAGCTGCAGGCTCCAGAGGTGAGAGCTCTGCAAAGGCTCCTTCCTTCTCGCTCCCACCCTTGGATTTCCGCCATCTGCAAGCCCAGCAACTGGGGAGAGCAAGAGAGGGTTGGTGCCAGCTCAGAAGATTCCCTCAGCTCCCTCCCTCACCCAGACTGCCCTGCCTCCCCCTTGGGGGGCTCTCGAGGCAGTCACTGAAGGCCCCCCACACACTGAGGCCCCACTAACGACCCCGGGGAAAACACCATCCCCTCCTCAGCATGCTGAACACCAGCCTTCTTTCATCAAGGCATGGCACCAGGCACTCTTGGAAAGCCACCGCCTCCCTCCACCCAGGCCGATCTTCACAGGAAAGGCAAAAGGTAGAGCCCAGCCAGGACAGCCACCCACCCTCCCGCCACCAGCATCACCCTCTCTTTGGGACCAGCACACTTTGGCTTTTGCGAGGCCCTCACAACCACACTGTTCCCCAGTCCTCCTCCTCAGGAACAGCTTCTCCCTTCAGCGCTCCTGCTCCAAGGAAACATGCCTCCCTGAGGGCTGCTCTCACAGGCTCACCAAGCCAAGCCTCCAGGTTTCCCTACACCCAGCTCATGGGACACACACTTTGGGCCTGTTTGCTCAGCTGGGGATGGTGTTGGGAAGAAGCTCGGTAAGAGGGGGGCATGTGCTGACAAACGGTGGAGGAGAGGGAAGAGGGCAGGCCTTTCCACTTGGAGCTGAACAACGCTTCAACAACACAGACGCAGTGCTGGAGCTTTGGCACAGGCACCCAAAGGCTGCCTGTTCTTCCTTTCCAGTTAAAAGAAGAAGAAGAAGAAGAAGAAGAAGAGGAAGAAACTGGGATGTTTCAGGTGCAGGACGTTGTCCATATGTAAGGAACCTCTGCAGCATGCTGGGCACATCTAGACCAAACTGAACTTGAGGAGACACCTGCCAGGACAAGGGCCACCCCAAGCCCTTTTACCAGGGCGTTTCTCCACTACAGCATGGTGGATGAGCTGCTGGCATTTTCTAGGGGGGCAGAGGGAAAGGGGCTTTTTCTCTGCCCCCATGTTTCCACCTCCCCTCTTCTCTCCAAAGCAACCCAGGAAGGGAATCAGGTCAAGTATGCCATGTGCTTCGCTAACCCCTACCCTCCACCTGGGAAGAAAACACTTCCCTCCCTCTTCTTTGCTTGCACAGGACACTCGGTGACATCCCCTGCCCTCTCAGGTGGAGATTTCTTCTCAGGCTGAGAAAGGGCAGCTCTTCTGCATCTCCCAAGCAGGGGCGCTGTGCCAGGAGACTCTCTTCTTCTCCTTTTAGGCGGGGAATACTTTTCCCCGGTGCCCTGAAGCACAAGCACTGGCCAAAGGGAAAAGGGAGGTCCCAGAGGAGGTCCCAAAACCCAGAGGAGAAGAGCCTACCCTTGGAAGTGAGAGCCCATTGCTGGGTCTCGGAGCAGACCAGAGAGCATCGTGGCTCCTCGTCCCCTCCTTGTCTCCTCCAGCCACCCAGTGGCCGGGGCTGTGCTGAAGCCGCGGCAGCCCCGAGCCCGGCTCCCTGCAGCCTCTTTGTCCATGCAGGGAAAAGGAGGGAAGGAAGCGGCTCTTACACTGTGTGGCTCACAGGCTCTCRCTGCACTTGGGACGCTTGCGCCACGGACACAGCTCCTGCTCGGCCACCGCCACTGCCACCTGGGACATCCGCCAGTGTCCGGCTGCCTCCTATTGTGTGCAGGGCCCCACCCAACAATCAGGGACCGGGCCATAGCCATGCCCAGCCCAGTCCCCCCCCACACCCACTTCCCCACTTCCCCCAGCACCCACCATGTCACTCTTGTACTGTGGAGCCCAGCCCGGGACACAGCACTCAAGATGTGGTCTCACTAGGGCTGAGTAGAGGAGAAGTATCATCTCCTTCAACCTGCTGGCAACRCTATGCCTAATGCAGCCCAGGTAGCTGTTGGCCTTCTTTGCTGCAGGGCACATTGCTGGCTCATGCTCAGCTTGTTTGTGCACCAGGACCCTCAGGTCCTTCTCTGCAAAGCTGCCCTCCAGCTGATTGGCTTCCAATCAGTACTTACGCATGGGGCTGTTTCTCCCCAGATGCAGGACTCTGCACTTCCATTTGCTGAACTTTATGAAGTTCCTGTTATCTCATTTCTCCAACCCTTAAGAAGTCCCTCTGAATGGTGGCACAACCATTTGGTGTATCAGCCACTCCTTCCAGTTTTATATTGACTGCAGGCTTGCTGAGGCTGCACTCTGTCCCATCACCAGGTCAAATTAATGAAGACCAGAAGTACTGGTTCCAGTATCAACCCCTGGGGTGCACCAGTAGTGACTGGCCTCCCGCTGGACTTCATGCCACTCATCACTATCCTTTGAATTTGGCACAACAGCCAGGTTTCAGTCCACCTCACTGTCCACTTACCTAGCCTGCACGTCATCAGTTTGTGAGGACATTATGGGAAACAGTGCTGAAAACCTAGTTAAAGTCAAGATAAATAACACCAACTGCTCTCCCCTCGTTCACTGAACTAGTCATTTTGTCATGGAAGGCTATTTTTTTGCACCAGAAGGTGCTGTTCTTTTGGATTCCACAAGAAAGTCACAAACTCTCTCTCGAGAAAGATAACTATTTTATTTCTCTCAAGAAAGATAACTATTTTATTAACATCCCAAAAAGATGATAGCAAGTTTTATAATCTTACATCCCTTCGCATGCTGTAAACCCTGAGTTGATACAGCATTGGACAGACCTCTAGTCAGGCCACTGCACCTTGCGTAGATCCCATCCATGGTGAGATTGACCGGTATTGTAGTCCTTAGAGTTTTTATGAGATTTTCTTTTAAGTATTGTGACATAGAGGGGAAATGTTGCTTCACTTCAAGCTAAAGACAAGCACATGCCGATGGCATCATCACTGATTCCAAATGGGTGCCACCTCCAGGCTCTTCCATTACGTTTGGCCAGTTAAGTTACCCTATGTTAAGGGATATGTGCAACACAGCAGAGTCCTGAAGGCCAAGTGATATGTGCAGTACRGTATGGCACAGCACAGCACATGCTTGTGTCTACCCAGGTCAACTGTTACGTCTATCACTAACTCCTCATGTAAAAACAGTCTTCTGATTAGGACCACTCCACCCCTTGATACACATCCAGGTCCTTTCCTAAAGATAGTATAATTTGCAGGTTGCATCAGTAAGCTTTTTGGCTACCACGAATATTCTTAAATACAAAGTGATTTCCACAACTAATAATACAAGAGTAGCGACAAGTGAAACAAATATTGGGTGCAAGAATAGGTGTAGAATAGCAGTAGTATTGGAGCTAAAACCACTGAGTAGCTCCCACCATCGGGCAGCAGCAGCATTAGCTACTCACCTTGCTATCTGGATGAAGTATTGATTCTGATATAACACTTGTATTTCTATAACATCAAGCTGCTTTTCAGTTTTTATCTATGATCATAACTCATTTCCTAAATTTCAGTATGCTGTTTAGAGAACCACCTGTTCTTAGCCCAAGGATGGGCCATGTTGACTGTTTTACCAATCCTTTGTTAGTTTTACTGCTGACATGGTGAGGAGGGTAGCAGAGATATCAGTGGCCTTGTAGTTAGGCCCAGATCYCACAGGAGGGTTTATGTGAGTTTGTCAGCAACTCATATTTCCCCACATTGTACAGCATCTTTGGTAAATACATAAAGTGATACTCATAAATACACACACACGCACATATACAGATTAGTATTTATAAAACTGGAATAAGGTACTCACTTTTCCTTGTTAGCTATTAAAGATAACATTAACAAAATATTATTAATAGTTTTCTTTGTTCCACAAGCTGGAATATATCCCCTCATAGGAGATTCCAGTTTACTCAGTCACTTTTTATTTTTCGTTCCTCCCTCTCCACTGGGCTTCTCTATAATAAACAGACAAACTTCAGGCTTTAGCTTCAGTCAACAGTTATATGTATGCATAGCTCTTTCTGTCTTCTTCTCTTTCTTTCCTTTAGAGGGAAGGTGTTAGCACCTTTCTTAGAATCAAGCACGATACAGGGTTAACTTTTAGAAACACTTGAATATAGATGTTAAGTTCGGTTATCAGACAGGTATGAGTATCCTCCAATATTTATCTATGCCATCTTCCTTTAATGTTACTTCTATTCTGATTCATTCTCTTACCTATACAGTTGATTGATTAAAAAAATTACTGAAGCCAACAATTCTATTACTATGTCACACTGCTTTTTGTTGATATTCTTCGGTGGATCACCCTGTAAAACAAAACAAAAAGACCAGCCAAGGCCATTAGGTTGTTATCATTTGGCTTTAACTGTAACTGCTGAAACCATTTCTCTTAAGATTACTCAAGGTTACGTCCATCTATTACTTAAGTTTGACCAGTTTCTTCACATTGATTTTTCTTGATAATCAGAAATTCTTAGTACATCCTGGGGCATTTTCCATCCCCTTCTGGTTTCCTATAACAATGTTGGTAATAAGATGCTGTATCTTCACATTATGGGCCTTTTCTTTTTTTGTAACTGTGCTTTTAGGGCTCTTATCTGTTTCTCACATTCTTGTGATTAGCTTCTGCAGCAGGGCAACAGGCATCAGCTATCACTTCTCCAGGAACTTTGACTTCTACCCCTCAAACATTTAATTCTTCTGTCTCTGTTCACCATTCATGTAAGCAGCTTTTTATCATTTCATCTTCTTTCTGCATTCGTCTTGTGAGTGATGGATGATATTTTCTTTCATGGGGTAATGGAGTTAAGATTTGCATTTTTTTCCTCCCAAAGGTGTGGCTTTCAACACAACTGGGATTTTTGATGTCTTGCACCATAAGGGTTGAGTTTTCTTTTTAAGGGAGAAAATTCATTTGCAATTCCTTATTTCTTATGTAACTGTTTTTTTCCAGCTTTCAAGGAGCAGAATACAGAGGGTTTGGACTTAGCCTATTTTCTTGGGCCTTTGTCTGTTCTATGAGCAATGCAGTTTAATATCAATTATAACACTTTGGGTACATTTGTAAATGTTTGAATCCCCCACCCCTCACACAGAGGCTCTGTCCCTAAGGATTCGGGAATGCTCACAGCTGAGCTGTTACTGAGCTGCTGAGTGGAGAAGGTTTCAGGACCCAGGGAACTCACCCCTCCTCTTGCAGCTTGCCACTGCCTTTTCATTTAAACACCTGTGTCAGGTTCAAGTTAGTTTACAAGTTGGCCAAAGGTTGAACCCCAGGCATGGTGTGAGGTTTAAGCATAACAGTTACATTTACACACATGCTAGATCTCCAGTGAAGCCCCTCCAGCATGAAATATGCCAATCATCCAGCAGACCTGTGCACTTGCTGATCCAGCCCACTTTGATGAAGCCTCTTCATCTGGAGACAGGTAACACTCGTGAATTTGGGCCAACTGATCTGCCACCATATTATGTTCCCTCTCTTTACAGGTTCCCTGGACTGTGTGAGCATTAGCATGTCTCACCTACATGGTGATCATGGACGGCTTCTCAGCCAGGATTTTCCATAAGTCTTGGCCCCATAATGACTTTGCATGTATGGTCCATCCATGCACCTGCCATTTACTAGCCCATACTATTAGTCCCTTATACCCTGTCCAGGAGAAAGTGTTAAGGTATAGCTCAGCAGTAGCAAATTCTTCCAATGCCATTAGTACTGATGTTAATTTTGCATATTGGCTACTTTCCCCCTTTCTTTGCGGAGTTAGGGAATTCTGTTTGGCAGGGTTAAATGCACCAGCCTTCCACTATTGGTCCCCTGTGTGTATTTTGTGGACCTGTCAGTAAACCAAGCATTCTGCCTCTGTTCTGGCATAAGGTCCTCATATGAGGGGGAGCTTCCCGAGCCCATGCAAGAGGCAAAGGTGTCAAGACAAGCATGATGGCTTCGGTTAACCCAGTCTGTGCTGTTTGCTTCTATATGGCACTGATCTTACTGGGACCAGGTTTGGCCCACATAGAAATGTACCATTTTACAGTGAGGCCTCCCTGCAAGCACAGGAGACCCCAACCAGCCAGTTGATCTGCTGCTCCAAAGTGTATAATAATGCAGCACACTGACACACTCACTCACACACTCTCTTGCTGGAGCGCTCCCACTAATACGATTAGAGCTTTTACCTATCTTGATTGTCACACATACTCACTCAATCAAGTTAGCCATTTCCCTAGTCTCTCCACATTTTTTTGCCAGTAAGCTTCAGCAGTGGTCTGCAATTCTCCCTAGGTGTGATCTCACACTGAGACCATGTGATACAGTTGCCCAGGGGACCTCTTTACTTTGTTCATAACTAATGGTCCCACATTCCAGGAGCACAAATTTTGCCTTGTACTGCTGCTTATGAACCACAGGGTACTCACCCTGGCCCCAGACTGCACGGCAAGCAGCATGCCCCTTCACCAACATTTGTTGTTGTTGGGATACCTGCACTGGCAAGATGGTAAGATGTTGGGTTCTTCCCATATCTGTTAGTCTTTTGTAGCTCTTCTATCTGGTCAAAACATTCCCATACTCATTTCCAAGAATTTTAGCAATGATTTAATACAATGCAAATCTTACTGTTTTTTTTTTTCTTTTCCCACTCCTTGCTGATGCCAAATGGGTGTCACCTCCAGGCTCTTCCATTATGATTAGCCAGCTGAGTTGTCCTACATCAAGGGATTTGTGCAGCACAGCACCGTCCTGAAGGCCAAGTGATATGTGCAGTACATTATGGCACAGCACAGCATGTGCCTGTGCCTACTCAGGTTAACTGTTAGGTGGTTCATTAACTCAGTGTACAGTAGTCTACTGGTTAGGACCACTACAGCTATCAGGTTTGTCATCCATGATTTCCCCTGCATAAATCCATGCTGACTACTCCCAATCATCTTCTTGTCCTTCATGTGCTTGGAAATGGCTTCTGGGAAGATTTGATCTATCATCTTCCCAGGGATCAAGATCAGGCTGACCAGTCGGTAGTTTCCCAGCTTCCCAGTTTCCCAGACAAAAGTCTGTAAAGAGAAGCTGCTGTGCTTTGCACTTTAGCCATAAATCTAAACTGTATTTACCTACATCTCTGAAATTATAAAGGCTGAATATTGTCTCTTATAAAGCTTGTGTCTTAAATACTTATGATTGGTACCAAAATATTCAGGCACAGCATGCTCTGCCAGACAAGATGGTCATAAAGAGAAGATGAATGAAATGGACACTTTACAAACAAGCCATAAAAAAGACGAATATATGAACAAGATATAGTAAATTCTCCCTGTGATTCTAAAAATGCTGTGAGATGAAAGATTTCTCATTGTTTCAGAGAACTTGAAAATTAAAATGTTTTCAGGAGAAAAAGGTTTAATTTTAGGCTCATTAACATTTTGACAGGAACTTAAACAAGAGTAGTACAGAGCTCTGTGACCATAAAATTGCAGTCTGGTCTGCAGATACAAACCATGACACCTCTACAAATCCAAAGAGAGGCTTGAATATATCTCTATTACAGACTGAAATGTGCCTAAATAAGCTGAAGTGTGTACTTAAGTTGACTGTGATGTTTTATTGAGCTGCAGCCTGAATCAATATTATAGATTGACTTAGCATTCTTGGTATTCTCCCAAACTTCTTATCTTTAACTATGAGGGTTAAACTGAAAGAGATTAGATGTTCGTTTCTAAAAACAAAGCTTTTCACTCTCTCACTTTACCACATAATAGAAAATTAATCTTTTGATACAAATAGGACTTTTTTTCCTCTGGAACAAGGAAATCATTGTTTAAGTTCTTTAAATGACTTTTTTTCCCACTAGGAATGGAACTGCTTAATATGTAATTTAGCAGCTATTGGAGTTTCTGTATTTGAGATGGACATTTCCATGTAATCTAAGTTTCTTAACTGTGTAGATTCTCTAGCATTTAATGGTGAAGCTCCACATGAGAAGAGGCTATAAATACAGACTGTCTGACTGGGTTTCCACTCTCATGTCCCCATCTATATATTCCTTCTCTCTCTCATTCCATCAACAACATTTGTGTGACTTTGTATTGACTACATCAGGTCTACAAAAGCTGTTCTAAAAAATAAAAATGATTTGTTTCAGCCAGATAATTTTCTGAATTGTTTCCCTTCCTAAGTGAATGAGTATTAGGCCTGACTGAAATGTGTGGCTGAAGTGGTGGYGGAGGGCATTACTGTTGGGGTCTAGTTTATATCAGTTAAGGCCAAACCCCCTGTGCAGGATGTGCAGGTTCACACTGCAATTTTTTCAGTCTAAATACTCATAAAAATCTCTCATATTACTGAGTATTTCATAAAATACATTTGAATTTAACGATATTAACATTGTACATTTTTTGAAACCGGATAATAGGTTCAAGAGCTTACTATGAAAGGGATATATAGAAAGAGGGCTCACTTAATCATTGTCGCAAATTTTGTAATGTATCTGTAAAAATTAAACTAAGCAGCTGATATTTCAAAATGTTATATACTGATATTTAAACATTTGTACATATAAGATTAAAAGTACACAAACATTCAACCTTTCCTAAACATTTTAACATCAGAGTAGCCTTAGAAGTGTTTAAATATATGAGTGGTCGAATGTCATCTACTTATTTGCTCTGCAAACAAATATATTTTGAAAGATAATTCTATTAGTTCCTCTTTTTAATTAAATACAGCAAAATAGCTTTCAAAATAGAAGGTAAATGATGGAAGACTAATACTAATAAATCCTTGTTCATTATTTCCTTTTATCCCTCTTAAGCATACTCTACAAAAGAAGTCAATGCTTTGAGAGCAATATCTTGATCTCTTAAAAGAAATGAAATTTGAAGAAACTAGATGAACTCTTTTCATCCCTAACTGTCCAATAATTCTAATTGGGAAAATAACAATCTCACCTGCCAGGGAGACGAAATAGAAGAATTATCACAAGAAGGTATTTATTTTAACACTTAAAAAAATCATGTAATGAGAACAACTGTTCAAGCTTGGGTGGGGGCAGGAAGACTGCTTTTTTAATGTACAGCTAACTCAGAATTTGCCAGTTTCAGCAAATTCTGGATACGCTAGTGTTTGCATAGTAAAAAGTCTTCAGCATGGCAATCTTATGAGTTTATAATCAGCAAGTTGTTATTTAGTATGAGCATCATACGGTTACACTGAAAGAGCTCTTTTGTGGGAAAAAGAGCACATTTCACTTAACTGCAATTTCCCTCAGTCAACAAAACCCACAATTCAGCTTTGTGCAGCAATAATGAGGATGAAACAGTGGAATCTTTCAGTCTGTCRGATTGTTGTTAATTACAGAATGTTGTTAAAGGAAAACATACTATGCACAGCAGAATAAGCATAACAAAGGGACATTTATAGGCCAATCCAGCCGTCATTGAAATGAGAAGAAATTTGCTGTTAACTTCAATATGAGAAGAATCAGCCTTTTTAATTTAACTGTGAACATAGAATGACAAGTCTTTTGCAAGCCGTCTCTCTCTGTCAACTGAAATAATGTGATTCCATATTAAGGCATGGAAGGTTTCTAGAAACATGCTTGTGATGAGTGCATGTCTTTTAATGATTTCACTAATCTGTTCTGCACATTCCTTTCTGCTTGTGAAAGGTGATTCTTCTCCAACTGTGTGGCTGCTAGTTCCCAAACTGGCCCTGCCACAAGGATGAAATCTGAGGCCATAGTACTAGAGCCCCTAACTGTTCATGCTAACTGTAAGTATCCTACTTGGCATAAAAATCCTCTATTCTCAGAAGTGTCCAGCACTTGCTCACTCATACACAGATTACACATTTAGAGAAGGTTTAAGAAAAAGAATAGTAAGAAAATACATAAATATTCCATTACAGTATTTGTACAATATTACAGCACAATCAAAGATATGGTTAATATCTACCTGAAAACTTCATTCCTTTCTTAGCTGTCATCCAGGGATTTCTCTCTCATCATAGGGCTGAAGATACACTGTAGTTTGCATTCTCTCTGGCAGAAGACAGGTTGAGAGCTACTTCTTGTTTTGGTCACAGTCCATTATTTACCCTCCTGTTTTATTGGCTGTATTATACGATGCAAGTGGAATATCAATGGGTACCTTTCAAGATGTCATAATTGCCCTTGAAATTTCAAAACATAAATTGAGACACACTTTCCTCTCTAATTTCCCAACTAACTTAGTAAATGACTTTATGTGGTGACCATAATTTTAGGGGAGACTGCTGAAAGACTGCTCTTAAGCTTTTTTCAGAACAGATCTCTCAGAAGATTAAAGAGGGACCCTGAAATGCCAGTTCTTCTTCCTTTGTTTGTGTCTTCTCTCAAGAAATCAACTGAATTTTAGTCATAAATTTATGGCATAACATTTTACAAATCACACATACTTTAAAGGCCTTTCAAAATCCTGTAGTAATTTTTTTTTTGTTCCCTTCTTCTGCAATAACATGATTTACAATATAAAACTTTTCGTGGATCTGTAAAAAGCTGCAACACAGAAGTGTAAAGAAGAAAATAAAACAGCATGTATAACACCATCTACAATTCAGGGTATTTTGATTGATTTCTGTAAGGATCCCACATGACATATTAATGGCAAGAGTAACTCAYTAAGTACACGTGGTATCAGTTTTCCCTTTTTGAGATATTTTAGAAATGGAACTGAGTCCTAATGGGGAAAATTGATTACAGACAATTAATTAATAATTTCCTTAATTAATAGAATATAAATTTAAAAGGAATGGTTTTACTAATAGAATTTCCTTCAAACTGTACCTTGAGGAGATATCATAAACCTATCACTAAGATCATCACTACATAAATAAGCATTAATTTAAGCAACAAAATCTTCCTGGATAACTTGATGTTTTGGACCATATATGGCAATCAAATCCTTCATTCTACTGAAAAGCATACCTGGCTCTGTAACTCTTACATCAGATTAAGAATACTCTTTTTCATGACAGAGAGCATGCACCAAAGAATTCTTCCTCTGATGTTGATACACCTAGGTGAGTGATTGTTATACCAAAGGAGAAGGTTTACATTGGACCTCATTTAGGAATTTGGGTGTTTTTTTTATTGTCCAAATCCTTGTTTTTCTCCACTGACCTCTTTTATTCAGCTACAGGAAAAAATGAGGGGTACTGAACAAGACCAGAACCAGAATTTATGATTCAATAACAAACTGCTGAGTTTAAGGAATTCTCAGAAAAATTCTCTATTAAAATATGAAGTAGGACTCTCTTCAGCAGAGTTGAGGAAACAGGTTGCTTTTGCAGCCCAGCATGATATACCCTTAAATTATGACAATTTAATTTCTTACCTTTTGTTTGCTTAATTTGCTTATTCAGAATATTTTATTAAGATAAAATATATACTTCTCTTTCTTCTTGAATTTTTTTTCCTTTCAGAGTGCCAAAATTCCTGAAGCCCTTGGAAACCACCCATTTTTCTGCCTTTATTTTTCATTTTGCAATTGTTTCTTCTGACAATGGAGAGAAAGGACCTTTCTCTGGAATCCACTAACTGCTCCATGGATCCACCATGTGTTTTTTCCAGGAACCTATGAGATGAGCCTGCATGCATTTCATCTTTTAAGTGCTGACATGAATGAAGAGAAGGAATGAAGTTACTACTTAAGATATTGCTGCACATTCTACAAGTCTCCAGATATTTACATACCTATCATTACATTTGACCGCTATAGAATACTGAACAAGACTGTAACAGCTTTCAGGAAATGGTGGTTGTATCTGTTTGAGCAATAATATTGAACAAAAGTATGACCATAATCAGTCCCAAGAGCCAGAAGTTCAACCCAGATCTTAAATCCATCTAGAGAGTAATTTAATGGTGACATTCTAAGACACCACCATGGCCAAAAGGGAACCCAAATTAGGTAAAATACCATGAGTCTACCCCTGAAAGTATCTAATGAGCTTCTGTAAGCAGGCAGGCAGAAATAATAGAAATACAACTAAATTCCAAGGGTACAACTGACCACCACCAGATGATTGTGACTATTGGGAACACTAAATGAACACTGGGCAGTGAATGAGTAGACAAGTGACAGAAGCAGAAATGTGTTTGGAAGTGCTTCATGAACTGCCTCAAATTAGGAAAAGAAGGGGATTCTGTCCTGTCACAATTCTACCTGTGTGTGAGTGAGTGTGAGTGTGAATGTGAGTGTGTGTATGTGTGTGTTATGTGTCTGTATGAAAGAATGCTTCATTTCAAATTTTACACATGGAGCTAGGATTTCAGTCTAAAGAACATTTCTCTTAATATGTCAAGGTGCAGCCTCAGTGGGGGATTAGGTGCTGAAGGACACTTAGAAATGAGTAGCTGTTTATGAACATTTTGTAAATGGCTAAATACTATGGTTTACCTGTTGCGTTATTGATACTCATCTGCAATGCATAGTTCAGTGACTGCCAGTTAATTATGTACTGTTAATAAATCAATAAATCGCTTTGATCCTGATTTGGTTTAAGCTATGTGAACTGGGCAGTTTTTCACTGAGATAATGACAAGCTGTTGCTCTCTAACCACAAAACGTGGACAATACAGCTAAACACTGGGTACCCCTATTTCACATTCTAGCAACACCTGTTTCATGAATCTATTTTTATACATGTAATTTTTCTGTAAGATTTTCTCAATAGACATGCAATAACTAAGAGAGAGGGTTACACTAGTAAAACTGAAAGCTGAGCCTACCGTCCCCAGGGCTGTAGCCTAACCCCTGACAAACGTCAGTACAACTCTTGCACTGAGAGAAAGAAACACTGTCAGTCAGCTTAACTGAAGCATTATCAAGAAATGGAACTACTGATATGGAACTGAGTAAATATTTTCATTACGAATCTTTAAACTCTGAAGGAGAAAATAAAAAGGAAACCCGGGAGACTTAAGTATTTATTTGGTTTTGAGTCCTCATCTAAAACCAAAACAATAACTTCTCTTTTACGCATGTTGCCTATGGAAATTTAAATAGCACATGTTTTTGAGGAACAGCTGGAATTGGTGCCTCACTTCCCTTCTTCATGACCCTACCCAGCAGCAGGCTTTTTGTAACACTCCTTTGAGAATCACTGGCAATCCAGCTGGAATAGAGAGGAGCAAAGGGGAAAGGTTACCGCATCAGGGTGCTTAGTTCAATCTCTCCAGCGTCGGTTCAGTTAGTATAAAGTTTATTATAATTTAATCTGATTTGAGTAAATCTCATGACTTCTTCAGGGAATAGAGATTATTAGGGTTATGGGGTTACAGATTTGTTTTCAGCAGAAGACTGTGAAATTATGGAGCATCTGACAGTCCAATAAAACATCTAGTTTACTAGTTTTGTTGTGCATAGAACTTGGAATGAGAAACAAGAGATTGGGATGGAAAAAGTATAAGAGTTTGTACAGAGCCTGGCAGAGATATGTTCTAATGATGACAGCAGGGGACTTGAGATCGATCCTCCTGCCTCTGCCCTGAACTCTTTGACCCACCCTGGGCAATGACTCACTCTGTTGTTTTTTGGKTTTTTTTAATGAGCATGATAAAGTCTCCCTGTCTTGCATGGAAGCTGAGGTAACAAGGAAATTTTAAATTGGTTCCTCAGAATAAAGTTGCTATATGCAATAAGAACAGACTTGTTTTCTTATTGCCTGTAAGAATTTTGAAAAAATCTGATTCAGTGTTTGAAGGCCTGTCTGCTTCATTACAAAAACGTAATTCACTCTCTGAAGTACTATCTGAACTTAAGTGAAATCAGATAATTAGACTTAAAACAAAAGTCCACTGTTACAGTACATTTTCTCAGTACCTTTCAATTCCAGTCCTCTTTGTCTTACTTGGTTAGATTTTTCCTTAACAAAAGCCCTTTACAGAAACAGATATTGATATAACACAAAGCACAGTATTGTGGCAACTACATCTTCAGCATTGCCATAGTACTATAGAGGAAAAAATGAAATGTGATGAAGATAATTAATATCTTGATATACATTGTGTTTAAGTCAATCACACCTTACTGGAAAGACATCTAAACTTTAAAGCACAATTGAGTTCAGCAATTTCAATTGAACAAAGTAGCTGACAGGAAAATAAAGAAAAGAGTTAAATCAATATTAGACAAGTGAACATGTTTGGTTTTTTTCCCCCTCCTGGAACAAAAGGCTGTTCAGATAGTGGTTGGAATATTCCTTTAGCCTGCCCTTACTATTCGTAAAATTTTAGAATAATAAATTATATGTAAAAAACTGGKTTTTTTTACATGATCTCTTCTCAGAGGTTTGTTTTGTGCTGAGTTAAAAGCAAAATCTCGACCCTGTCATTTACAGCAGATTCTGGTTCTGCTAACCCAGTTCACCCAAGTTCTTTACTATGGCATTTCTAATACCCAACCGTAGCAAACAATAGTGTGATTAGGAGCAATCAAGTGGCGGATGGGAAAATCAGCTCTCTTAGGTCTGAGGGAAGTTGTACCAGTGGAAGGTGAAATGAGATAGGCAGACAGAGGTGATTTATTAAAAAAAAAAAGAGATATAATTCCCATAAAAACTGGTCTCCTTTGGAAGTTAACAAGAAACTAATTAGGGTTCCTGGAGCTAATTCTTCTCTTGTGCTCCAAATCAAAAAAGTACCGAGCATGTGAGATCACCTGTTTGTTTACATTCTTCCATGATTAAACACGTGCTTAGGTCTCAAAAATTAAGCCATACTGAAATGAAAATGACTATAATGTGGGTATTACTGTTAAGTTGAATGTGTTTTTAAGGGTTTTGTTGTGTAAGAACAAACTTACAATGAAATTGCATAGATGACTCTGAGAAGAACTAACCCATGTATTCATTTTTGATCAAATTTTATCTCATTTATGTAACAAAAATATGCTAATGGCTGATGATAACTGAATTCTTTCTGAGAGTAAACCTGAAAGGGCTTTAGGGCCGACTTACTCAACAATGTACAAAGTATCAGAATTGTATAATTATAAATTGCAAGATTATAACATTTTGCTACAGCTGGGTTTTCAAATTATTACAGAAATCCTAGAAGTCAGTGATTATTTTAAAGCAATAAAGCTCGTAAATACAATTCACTGTACTGAAGAGTTAATACCTTAATTACTTACAATGAATGTAGTTGGTTGCATCCTTTGCTACTCTGCATACTTGCCAGTTTGATATATTTTTCCATTCCAAAGTTAATCCTTGTATTTGCTGTCTTCAGTATATAACAATATGCAAGTTACACAGGAGTGACTGACATACCTGTTTCAACATTTGAAATACGAAAACAAAAGGTAAACACAAAATTATTGTTGCTATTTCAGATCATTATCCCTTTAAACTGATTCCATCGTCTTCTGCTTTTCGTCCTCCCTTTTCATAAGTATACAAACAGAATGTTGGTCACAAAATGGCAGGAACAAACTCATTTCTCATAAGCATCTTTATAAGCATTTCTCTTAAATCTGAAGTATCTAATTTGCTTTCTGAAGCACTCTCACAGTTTCTAGATACTGTAGAAGCAGGTATATTCCACTACATTTTGTATTTTCAGTTATGCTTTCCTTTGGCTTATGAAAATTACCCAAAGGCGTGGGTCTCCCTTTAATAAAAATTGTATGATCATGTAGATAGTCTTTATAATTTAACAGAGAGTATCAGTGGATATTGAATCTTTTTTTATCCTCTCTCTCTCTTAATCTTCAAATGTCCAGGAATAAATGCAGTTGCATAAATGTGTAGCATAAGCTACGTGATGAAGATTTTCAAATGGCCAGGTAAGCTGTACTTTTTCAGCTCTGTCAGTGTGCCAGAGGTTATCATCCTATTAAAGTAACAAACAACCAACATTTTTATTGTTGTTCTTTCAACCTTGCAGCCAAAGAAGTACATAATGATTCTTTTAAGCATGTATTGTCAATAAGGCAATAAAACTAATATTGTTTGAAGAAACTCTGTTAACCTCAACCTTTAGCTACACTTACTGACTGAACCTGACCATCTGGTCATAARTTCACCCAGAAAAGGTTATACAGACCACTCCTTCAGATAATTTACTACCAATATTTGTCTTATTCTGTGTTGTGTTCTCAGTTTATTTTGTCACTGTAGTGGAAGAATCATCACATGAGTCTGTCTACTGAGAGAAATAAGTTATTTGTCAGAATTACAATGGTTCGATGGCTGGAGTGAGCGCAGCAATATCTATAAGAACTGGAGGCACTGAAACAATAGCAGTCCTGTAGTGAAGCAATTACAGAAAAGACTCTTGAGGTATTACTTGAGCTGAGAAAGTACACACTGAAGAGGTATTTAAAATATTCAGTACAAATATCAATTTCCTTAAGTATACAAGAAAAGTTTTCTAAATTTAATCTGATAGTTCAGATTCTGTATAGCAACAGTCATTTATTGCAACATATATAGACACAAGGCCAGCTTCTGCTCCCAATAACCTAAGTTTAAAAAGAGTAGGCTCTAACCTGTGACTTTTTAAAAGCTGAAATTCCCCTGGTGGAGACTACAATAGGGAGATACAGGAGAACAGATGGTAAAATAGTTTGGGAACTGTTATTTAAGCCTTTCTGACCTGTGTAGATTTATGTCAAAACAATAATATTCACACAATAATTGGGGGTTTGATTATGCAGCTGCATTTTACCATTCTCACAGAAGTGTGTGGGGCTTTTGTCCCATAGCTTTATACATACCAAACAARTCACACTTTGTCAGATTTACCATATAGACTCCTCCAGAAAGAGCAATTTACAGAAATATTGAGTGACCTCTTCTTTGTGTGGAGGTCCTGAATCACATAAACCAGATATTGCTGAAGTCTGAGAGCAGTGTAATTTCATTCTGTGCCCTACACCGTGAAATATAGAACCATTGGTGTCATGAAATCGAAGACGTATAAAAATGAAAGTCCTTACTGATAGAAGCATGTGCAGTTTATATTAAATTAAGAAGGATGGAAACAGATCTGTGGCTTTTGAAGTACATGAAAAACTACAGCACCACTGAAGACACCAGCAGGTCAGGGGTGTAAATGGAAATAACTACTTTAGGGACCAGCTGTTCAGGACCCGTACTGAAAACCCGTGTCGCATATTTTCACAAAATCAATTTATTTCCAGCAACTTGGGAGCTTTAGGGTTTATGAAATATAGTTATAGGCCAATTGTCAGCAAAGAACAAGTTTTCTAAAAGTAGAAAAGCTATTGAAGGCTGTGCCCCTTCAGGAAAAACAAAGCCAAACAAATAAACAAACAAAATCCCAAACTATTTCCTTCAAAAGAACCCTAATGGCTCTTTTGTGATATTTACTTTCTGTTAGTAAATGGTTTATAAATATGCGTGTGTGTAGAGTTAGCATACAAAGCTCATACATATTTCGGTGGTCATACAGGGTAAAATATTTGATATGAATTAATGAAAGAAAGAAAACCAAGACAAAAAATTGGAAGTGTGCTCCCTCTTACTTGCCAAAAAACAGTTGGAATGCTGTCTGATACTTCACCACACAATCTACTCTTTTGCAGTATATTTTGTTTTTAATAGGGGAAGATCAAGGGATAGTCTCACTGCAGCCTGGTAGCACAAAGGTCTGTATAATTAGGACCTTCAGAAGGATGAAGTTGCCAGACAACTCTTTCCTTTTGATGATTTTTAGGGCTGTCTGCAAAAAATGGAAATAGCTTTTAGCTGCAACATTTGGGGCATAGTGCAGCATCTGAATTGAAGGTCTTAAAAATAGCTTATAAAGCACCCTTTATGCMTGCCCCTTGTCTGCCTTGCTCACTTCCTCTAACTGTTCAAAGCACTCAGCCATTAAAGAAGACAGTCAATAAGTGCAGACTGTTTTAAAGACTTAGAGGTTGTAAAAGAGTTCTCATTTAGCAGCAGAGGCTGGGGTGGACTTACTGACTCATGAATGGTGCTTCACATCCAGCAAATCAAAAGATCTAAGGATTGTTTCTCACCAGACTGTCATATAATGCATTATATTTTTAAGGAAGGCTGTTACAAGCCTGCTGTATGCAAAGATGGTGTATGATTTTAATTAAAATTGGTTTTGAAACCGATTCAGTTAAATTAAAACAATTTTCTAAAACTACATTCATAAAGGTTTACCTAGCTTCTTGGTAATGATGCCTTTGAGATGGATTTACTCATTAAGATCTGTGGAGCTAAGTACTTTATCTGTGGCCAAAAATTTAAGGATCATGAAACAGTGTGTCCCCTCAGCTACCCACTGGGGAGTCATTTCTTATTATGTCCTTAATGTGTACATTATGGATGTTGCTTTATTGGATATAAAGCATCAGCAAGAATTGACTCCAGGAACAGGAAACAAAAAAATCCTGATTAGTTTTCCAAATCACACAGCGTAGTCCTTTTGGTTGTCAACATAAAGGTATGCAATGATGCCATAACATAAACAGGAAGTGCTTGATGTGACTTATCAAATCTTAAAATCCTAAAGAGAAAGAGGATGCTTCACATTCTCTGTAAGGTGAAGGACAAATGTCAAATACAGGAAGTCCTGGACTGCAAACTCTTGCCCTTCTATCATTCTAGTGAAGTGCTAATGTGGACCTACTCCAGGAGACCCCATTCTCTGCCACTGCTAGTGCAATGCATACTCAGTTTATAATGTTGTCCAAAGTAGGACAGGGAAATGAACATGGAGCCAAGAAATGTCTTGAAGCAAAATTACACTTCTGCAAGTGCCAGGAAATAGGAAGGCTCCTCAGCTTCTACCTAGCTTGCTTATTTTTTTCTGAAACAGCCCCCTCCCACACTTAATCTTCTGTTTCATGTCATGCTGGAGAATATGTCAGAAATTAATAGTATTTTATGAATTCATATCCTGGGTAAAAGATATTAGCAGGCAAAAAAGTATCAAGTGCCTTATATGAAGAACATAAAAATATGTATTTCTATAACTGCTATTCTTGGGAAATACAAGTACATCTAATGAATATATATATATATATATATCAATCACCTGGTAACAGTTTTTAAGCCTGTTTTACACATGAATTCCTTGAAATATTAGCTTGAGTATTAATTCATAAATGTAATTCATTTCATCTTAACTATTATCAGTCTCAAAGTAAAGCAACAAGTCTCCTCAACTCCCATTAGTTACAAGGAATTTGACAGTTCACAGCAGGTGCAGGATAAAACAGATCACTAAGCTTATGTCAGGAATGATTTCTTTCTGAAAGTGTATTTCCAGAGATGCAAGAGTGTTTTCTACTTTTTGCATCTTTTTCATTGAAATTCTTCTCTTCACATAATCATAACAGTTTTCTTTGGTAGGATTCATTGTTTCCAACCTTATGCTGTAGAAACAATTATAAAATGCAAAAATGTATGCAACACATTGATCTACAGAAATCTTCAATAAAATTCAAAGAACAGTTTTTATAAATTAGAGAGAAAATATACCTCTGTCTGTAATAAGAACTATGCTGATACTCAGACAAATAGTGTAAAGGTATATTCTTATAAGCATTATAAATTTTATTTATTTTGTGTGTGTGCTTCACAATCACATATTTTTAAATATTTTTAAAGCATTTTCTCAGCGAAAGAGATTCTTTTTTTCCATCTTCATTTTATATTTTCATTATTCTAATTGCAAGAGAATTTTCCTAGCTACATGCAATTTCCCTAAATATGAAAAAAAGATAGCCTCTTGCAGTCCACCATTCACATTAAATATAAGAAAATGGGATTCTGATAGCTCTGAAAGAGGTGAATATCACTAGAAATCAAGACTTGCTGCTGATCAACTAGGGGAAATATAGTTTGCTACAAGAGGTGTGATGCATTTTTAAAAAGTGTTATGCTTTAGAGAGCAAAAGTAAAATAGCCTTTCTTTAAAAAGAGGAAATAAGATGAAAACATAAAGAAGTAGTATATAATAAGAGGCATCATCTGTGCAAAAACATTTACAAATAAGAATTTGCTCAATTGCTAGTTAAAAGAATTTGTGCTGCAAGAGAGCAAAACTTTTAAATAATTCACCATTTGAAAGAAGATACTTGTACTGTTCTATTTTAAGACAAAGAAAGTATACAACCAAAACCCCAAATCTCCTTGCAATATTTGCTTTCTTTGTGATGTCCCTTATTGTTTTTCTCTTACTTTCGGTTGTCTGGATATTTTGCATTCACATCTTGGATTTCTACATATTATTATGAAGAAAAAGAAACCACACAGTTATGGTCCTATTCTTTATAACAATAGCTAATTGTCCTTTTTGGGAAATGAGCACTGCTAAAGTTCCTGTCTGTGAAAGTTGTATTCAGTTCCTAGATAGCAGATTTGCATGTTTCTTTATGAGAAAGGAACTACAGCTCCCATAAGGCAGTGGCAAACAAAATGGAAAATACAGTTTAATATTATGAGGAACTGTTAGAAAAAGAAATGTCTTGGTTCCATTCAAAGACAAAAGTAGGTTGGACTGACTCAAAATAAAATAGTTCATTCTTCATTATATTTAAATAATCCTACTAAATTAAAAAAGAAGAAGAAGAAGAAGAAAGTGTGAACTTTTTTTAACAAAGAAACAGAAAAATCAAAACAGTTCTTCTACTCAGAGATTTTCTTTTACCATGTAATTTAATTAGAGTGAGTTTTTGTAAATATGCTTAAGAAAGCCTTCAAAACTTATACAGCCTAATATGCCAGGCTTTGAGGCAAAACCAGCATTTGGAATATTATATTAGGTGTTCCTTAACATGGGCAACCTTAAGGAGTAAACTAAGGATGGAAGTGATGACAGTACAAACCTAAATTTATTTTATTCATCATTGAAAAGACCAACCAAATCGCATTTTGTGACTGGTTAATCACATAGGGATCACAGGTCACAAAGATGACAGTAACTGTCAGAAAAGTCAGAGGATATTAGACTATCCATTACCCTAAAAAGAGAAAATCATTTATCTTTGATAAATTGCCTATCCCTTTTGCAAAAGAGTTCATGGCCACAAACTCATAGAAACACACTTAGAGGTTATCAGTTCTTTTGAAATCATGGTTGATCACACCAGTTATGTAAGCCCCTCTTTTTTCTTTCTAATGTTGATATATCTTCTGCCATGACTGTAGCTCACTTACTCTGCCTGGGTAAAGGTTGTAGGCATAGTGGTTTTCTTTAATTATGCAGTAGATGGTGTCATGATCTGACAGCACAATGCCTGCCTAGTGTGAGCACGCTGACATTTCTTTTGATCTCAAGGTAGTCTTACCAGGCTCAAGCATCTTCTTGAGAGCTCGAAATTACTTTTGAGGAATGCGAGAGACTTTCAGTAGCCAGCATCACTTTAATTCATTACACATTCTCTGTCTTCCARTCAAAGAAAGCTTATGATATCTAGTTTAGACATACACTTGAGAACTCCATTGACATTAGGGTAATATGCAAAGCTGGTGGGTTTAATTCAGGTTTTAAAGAAAATGAATTTTTCACTGACATATGACAGAATCTGAGTATGTATTTGACTGATGCAATCACAGAATTAATCCACAGCCTAAGTGCAAAACTGGGAACATATCCTTTCTAGTGGCTTCCCATTGCATATGGCTTTTAACTGTAGCTAGTAAGAGCTGTTTGTATTTTCATATCAATAAAATGGAATTGTAAAATAATGTGTTAACATTATCACATTCCAGGTAATAATTAAAACTTCAAATAGAAAATACCAAATAAGAAGCTGGTCTAAACCATAAATGAGGTATAACACCATACTATAAGGAAAGATTATAAACTACATTACAGGTCTGTGGAGGAAAAAGGATGAGCAGGGAGGCACTGCGGGGCGGAACATGGGAAGGTTGTAACGGGCGGAGCACTGCTGCCGGAAAGGAAGGCGGGGCTTTACAGCATTATAAAAGAGCAGGACACGCTTCATTAAACGCCATTTTGCCACTCCTCATATTGGTGTCTGTGTGGTGATGGTCCGGGGYCTGGGGAGAAGGCCCCGTGCCTCCTCRGTRAGAACGMGAACGGTAACAAGTGGTGACCCCGACGTGATACCGAGGAGGCGGCTCGGCCAGCGTAGGCACCGGGAGCGTGAGGAAGGGATCCGGATCCGGAACT